>NC_041393.1:289774310-289799200 GCF_002162155.2 Triticum dicoccoides | reverse complement strand
CCAAAAATCGGAAGGCAAAAGTAAAAGCACCCACGCCATTTACACAAATAGTTAAAGGTCCACGGCCCGAGTTCATTACACCCTAAAACCCCCAGTGGGTGGGTGGACCTGCTACTTAACAAATTTTACAAAAGTGTCTCAGGCATCTCCAGCGCCGCGTCGCGACGTCGACGACTCTCCCCTGGCGGCCTCCGGGTCCAGCAAGGTGCCGGTGTCCTCCTCGGCACCCGCGTCGTAGTAGACGCCCATCTCCTTCGAGCTCCCTCCGGATCATGGAGGAGCGAGCCGTAGTCGTCGGCGTCCGCGGCCCTGCCGTCTTCCATCCGCTTCGGATGGAACTCGTCATGGAAGGCGAACTCGACGATGTAGCTGGCCCGGGAGGCGATCTGGCCGGTTTGCTCCTGCAAGAGCTGCTCCAAACCAGCCCGCTGGCCCATCAACGCGCCTAGCTGAAGGTTTGGATGCCAGGACAGTGTGAACCGGAGCGCCATCTCAGCACCTGCACGAGCGGCGGAGACGCGCCACTCTCCAATCCGGTCCGGCCCCTTCTCCAACCAACGCGCCAGGCGCGAGAAGCTGCTCGGTTGGACGGAGTCTGGCCACAGGGCCGCCCCGTCATCGTAGTGCCAACCTAGGACAACCGCTCCATCTGCGCCCCCAGGACCCGCAGCTGGGCCTCAGCGGCAACGATGATCTCCGGGAAGGTCCAGGCCGCCTGCGGATCTGTCCCGGACCCAACGACGTTGGTCGGGTCGCGCTGATAGCGGACGGCTTCCTCCACCAACCGCTGCGTCTCCGGGAAGGCCCCTGCCACAAAAGAAGAAGCAAGTTAGAAGAAGAACAAGGAAGAAAGGCCGGATCCCGACCCGGCAAACTACAAGAAAAAGCACTTACTGGAGAAGGACTCTTCCAGGTGCTGCACCTCAAGCAACATACTGCACCGCTCCCGCTCGATGGCACGGTCGTGCTCCTCGAGCGCCTTCTCCAGGTTGGCCACCTTGGCAAGGGCTGCCTTCAGCTCGGCGTCCTTGTCTTCGTCCGCCTTCTCGGCCGCCTCGAGGCGACGGGCCTCGTCCTCACGGGCCCCCTCAGCCGTGGTGACCTGCCCCCGCAGGCGTTCCACCTTGGCCTGGAGCCGGCCACCTTGGCCAGTTGGCCGCGCTGTTGGTCCGCCTCCACCAGGGCCCGCTGCGCCTCCGCGACCTTGGCGGCTTCCGCCTTGAGGAGCTTCACCTCGGCCTTGAGGCGGCTCTTGTGACCCGCCAACTGCTCATGCAGTGGTTTGGCCTCATCAAGAGACCGCCGGGCCGCGGCCGCCTCCGCCCTCGCCTGCGCCGCCTCGACGCCAAGACGGCCGGTGTCGGCAACGAGCCGGTCGTAGTGATGACCGGCCCGGAACAGACGAGTTCGCCAGGACAGCACCTCGGCCACGAAAAAGAAGGATTCAGCAGAAGAAGAAAAAGCAAGACTTAAGATTTGGCCCAACTGTTACACAGTTGGCCCGAATCTCGGGGGCTACACTCAGTGGGTTCTCTAGCGCGCCCCCACTAGAAAAGAGCACAAGAGTACCTGCAGCGACGCAGAGCTCCTCCTCCTTGGCAGCGAGCTCCTCCATGAGCTCCCAGTGCTTGTTGATGACCCGCAAGTATACGGGATCACAACAGTTTTCGATAAGTAAGAGTGTCGAACCCAACGAGGAGCTAAAGGTAGAATAAATATTCCCTCAAGTTCTATTGACCACCGATACAACTCTACGCATGCTTGACGTTCGCTTTACCTAGAATAAGTATGAAACTAGAAGAACTTTGTAGGTGTGATAGGATAGGTTTGCAAGATAATAAAGAGCACGTAAACATAAACTAGGGGCTGTTTAGATAAAGATGCAATAAAGTAAATATTAGTATAGAGCTTTTTGTTACGAGAAAGTTATTTGTCCAAGGCAATCGATAACTAGACCGGTAATCATTGTTGCAATTCTATTTGAGGGAGAGGCATAAGCTAACATACTTTCTCTACTTGGATCATATGCACTTATGATTGGAACTCTAGCAAGCGTCCGCAACTACTAAAGATTCATTAAGGTAAAACCCAACCATAACATTAAAGTATCAAGTCCCCTTTTATCCCATACGCAAACAACCTACTTACTCGGGTATGTGCTTCAGTCACTCACGCAACCCACCATAAGCAAATCATAAACATATTGCAAACCCTACAACGGGAATCCCTCACGCTTGCGCGACACGAAGGGCACAATAGGCAGCACCAATAATAAAACATGCAACTCAAACCAATCACGATCATCAATTAACCCATAGGACAAAACGGACCTACTCAAACATCATAAGATAGCCATACATCATTGGGAAATAATATATAGCGTTGAGCACTATGTTTAAGTAGAGATTACAGCGGGTAAGAGAGAGGTTACACCGCTGCATAGAGGGAGGAAGAGTTGGTGATGAAGGTGGTGAAGTTGTTGGTGAAGATCGCGGTGATGATGATGGCCCCTGGCAGCGCTCCGGCGCCACCGGAAGCAAGGGGGAGAGGGCCCCCTTCTTCTTCTTCCTTGACCTTCTCCCTAGATGGGAGAAGGGTTTCCCCTCTTGTCCTTGGCTCCTATGGCATGGGAGGGGCAAGAGCCCCTCCGAGATTGGATCTATCTCTCTGTTTTTGCGTTCTCTGCGTTCTCTGATTCTACCCCTTCACCGTTTTCTTTATATCTGGAGATTCGTAACTCTGATTGGGGTGAACCTTTCGCCCAGGATTTTCTTGTAAAATTAGCTTTCTTGCGGCAAAAGAAGGGTATCAACCGCCTTACGGGTGGCCCACGAGAGCCCAGGGCGCGCCCGGGGGGGGGGGGGCTATCTCGTGGCCACCCCGGACATCGTTTCGTGTTGATTCTTCCTCCAGAAAATCCCATATATTCCAAAATAATTCTCCGTCCATTTTTATCCCGTTTGGATTCCGTTTGATATTGGTTTTCTGCGAAACATAAAACATGCAACAGACAGGAACTGGCACTGGGCACTGGATCAATATGTTAGTCCCAAAAATAGTATAAAAAGTTGCCAAAAGTATATGAAAGTTGAAGAATAGTGGCACGGAACAATCAAAAATTATAGATACGACGGAGACGTATCAGCATCCCCAAGCTTAATTCCTGCTCGTCCTCGAGTAGGTAAATGATAAAAAAGATAATTTTTGATGTGGAATGCTACCTAGCATAATCTTGATCATATGTCTAATCATGGCATGAATATTAAGACACGAGTGATTCAAAGCAATAGTCTATCATTTGACATAAAACAATAATACTTTGAGCGTACCAATAAAGCAATCATGTCTTTTCAAAACAACATGGCCAAAGAAAGTTATCCCTACAAAATCATATAGTCTGGCTGTTGCTCTATCTTCATCACACAAAGTATTTAATCATGCACAACCCCGATGACAAGCCAAGCAATTGTTTCATACTTTAATAATCTCAAACTTTTTAAACTTTCACGCAAAACATGAGCGTGAGCCATGGACATAACACTATAGGTGGAATAGAATATGATGGTGGGGATTATGTGGAGAAGACAAAAAGGGAGAAAGTCTCACATCTACTAGGCGTATCAACGGGCTATGGAGATGCCCATCAATAGATATCAATGTGAGTGAGTAGGGATAGCCATGCAACGGATGCACTAGAGCTATAAGTGTATGAAAGCTCAAACTGAAAACTAAGTGGGTGTGCATCCAACTTGCTTGCTCATGAAGACCTCGGGCATTTGAGGAAGCCCATCATCGGAATATACAAGCCAAGTTCTATAACGAAAGTTCCCACTAGTATATGAAAGTGAAAGCATAGGAGGCTGTCTATATGAAGAACATGGTGCTACTCTCAAGCACAAGTGTGGTAAAAGGAGAGTAACATTGCCCCTTCTCTCTTTTTCTCTCATTTTTTCTTTTTTTTCTTATTTTTTTCTTTCTTTTTCTTTTTTTCTTTTTGGTGGGCTTCTTTGGCCTCTTTTTTTATTTGGGATTCTTTGGCCTCTTTTATTTTTCATAAAGTCCGGAGTCTCATCCTGACTTGTGGGGGAATCATATTCTCCATCAACCTTTCCTCACTGGGGCAATGCTCTAATAATGATGATCATCACACTTTTATTTACTTACAACTCAATATCAAAGATATGACTCTATATGAATGCTTCCGGCGGTGTACCGGGATATGCAATGATCTAGCATAGCAATGACATAAAAAAACGGACAAGCCATGAAAACATCATGCTAGCTATCTCACGATCATGCAAAGAAATATGGCAATGAATGCTCAAGTCATGTATATGATGATGATGGAAGTTGCATGGCAATATATCTCGGAATGGCTATGGAAATGCCATGATAGGTAGGTATGGTGGCTGTTTTGAGGAAGATATAATGAGGCTTATGTGTGATAGAGCGTATCGTATCACGGGGTTTGGATGCACCGGCGAAGTTTGCACCAACTCTCAAGGTGAGAAAGGGCAATGCACGGTACCGAAGAGGCTAGCAGTGATGGAATGGTAAAAGTGCGTATAATCCACAGACTCAACATTAGTCATAAAGAACTCATATACTTTTTGCAAAAATCTACAAGCCATTGAAAACAAAGTACTACGCACATGCTCCTAGGGGGATAGATTGGTAGGAAAAGACCATCGCTCGTCCCCGACCGCCACTCATAAGGAAGACAATCAATAAATAAAATTGTGCTCCAACTTCATCACAAAGCGGTTCACCATACGTGCATGCTACGGGAATCACAAACCTCAACACAAGTGTCTCTACAATCCACAACCACCCACTAGCATGACTCTAATATCACCACCTTTATATCGCAAAACTATTGCAAGGAATCAAACATATCGTATTCAACGATCTACAAGTTTTATGTAGGATTTTATGGCTAACCATGTGAATGACCAATTCCTGTCATCTCTCTAAATTGATATAAGTGAAGCAAGAGAGTATAGTTCTTTCTACAAAAGATGTGCCCACGCTCTAACAATTATAAGTGAAGCAAAAGAGCATTCTACAAATGGCGGTTTTCTATATGAAGAGAAACAGGCAATCCAAACTTCAAATGATATAAGTGAAGCACGTGAAGCATTTTATAAAGCCATACTCAAAAGATTTAAGTGAAGTGCAATGATAATTCTATAAATCAACCAAGGACTATCTCATACCAGCATGGTGCATAAAGGAAAAATGAAAACTAAATGCAAAGGATGCTCCAAGACTTGCACATAATGCATGAACGAAACGAATTCGAAAATATACCAATACTTGTTGAAGAAAGAGGGGATGCCTTCCGGGGCATCCCCAAGCTTAGACGCTTGAGTCTCCTTGAATATTTACCTGGGGTGCCTTGGGCATCCCCAAGCTTGAGGTCTTGCCTCTCTTCCTTTTCCTCATATCGAGACATCCTCGATTAGACACTACATCCACACAAAACTTCAACAGAAAACTCGGTAAGATCTGTTAGTATAATAAAGCAAATCACCACGCTAAGTACTGTTGCAAACCAATTCATATTTTGTTTTTGCATTGTGTCTACTGTAATATAGCTTTTCCATGGCTTAATCCACTGATACAAATTGATAGATTCATCAAAACAAGCAAACTATGCATCAAAAACAGAATCTGTCAAAAACAGAACAGTCTGTAGAAATCTGAACATCCACCATACTTCTAGTACCCCAAAAATTCTACCAAAATTAGGAAAAATAAAAAAATTGTACAGCAAGACAGTGAAAAAGGAATCAGAACCATTTGACGTTCCAGATAAAAATGTAAAATCGCGCACTACAGCCAAAGTTTCTGTCCTGCACCGTACAAACCAACAAGCATTGTAAACATCCTAAAGGCAAACCTTGGCACATTATTTTTATAATACAATGGAATTGTACAAGGGGATAATTATTTTTTTTGAAAAGTTTCTGTAATCAAGATTCACAAAGTTTCCATGAGCATGAACAAAGTTCAAGGAGCTCTGCCACTTCAACAATGCTTGTCTTTCTCACTTTCACTTTCCTTTTTGAAAAGTTTTTAGGTTCCCCTCTTAATTTTTTTAAACTATATGAAAGCACTCAACAGAAATAAATGACTCTCTAAAACTTCCGGGTTGTCTCCCTGGCAGCGCTTTCTTTAAAGCCATTAAGCTAGGCATATAGTGCTCAAGTAATGAATCCACTCGGATCCCAAGGTGTATCAAAGCCAATTTTAATTAACAATGATTTGTAATTTAGTAGTGATCACAAAGTAACATATATCATGCAGCAATGAAGTCTAACTCTCTTTCTATGCATCGGCATGTCATAAAAGAACAATTCATGCACACATAGTAAAGGCCAATGCATAGTAGAAGCAGTTTCTTGCAATTCTATCGTGTTGGAAACATAAAGAGGCGGAGATATAGTTCCTCTCTCATAATAATTGCAAGTAGGAGCAGCAAGCACATGCATATCATATTCATCAAAATCCTCATGTGCATTGGTAAAAGGCAACCCATCAATATAATCCTTAATAAGCACAAACTTCTCCGATAAAGTGTAGTAGGGAGAATTCAAAAAGATAGTAGGACTATCATGCGTGGGTGCAATAGCAGCAATTTTATGTTTAACATAAGGTGCAATAGCAAGTTCATCTCCATAAGCATAATTTATATTGGCATCTTGGCCACAAGCATAGCAAGCATCATCAAAAAGGGATATTTCAAACAAATTCAAGGGATCATAGCAATCATCATAGCAATCATCCTTTGGTAAGCACGAAGGGGAATTAAACAATGTATGAGTTGGAGGGTTCACTACAAAAAAATACACTTCCGTGATGATACGTGTTTGTCACAGTAGGTCGCGTTTTTTGTCATGCATGTACATCCATGACAAATTTATGACAGAATCAAGATAGTCATACCTGTGCTGTCATAGAAGTGTTCCATGACATTACCAAAATTATCATCACGGAAGTGTCCACTTCCATGACGATAAATCACGCGTCACAGAAGTGCTTTCGTCAAGGGTGACCGACACGTGGCATCCACCGTAACGGAACGCCGTTAAGATATCGGGTCGGGTTTTGGATCCGATAACCCGTTAACAGCCCCGACCAATGGGAAATTTCCATGTGTAAAATTCTTATTGGTCGGACAAGACACGTGTCAGCTCGTCAGTGGGTCAGATAGGCGCCTATGATATGTCGACACGTGCCACGACCCACCACTGGCCCATTTAGCTTACAAAGCCGACCCGTTTGACTTGGTCAAAAGTTAATGGGCTAGCCCATGAAAAGCCTGTTAACGGTCTCTTTGCAAATAGCCCATTTTACAGCCCGTTAGGCACTAAAGGCAATCGGCCCAACAACGTCATGTGGCCCGTCGAATAGAACACCAACCCATTTCACTTTTGGCCCATGTATAGCCCACGACGTCTTTCGGCCCATATGAGGCCTTCGTATCTTTCGGTCCTTTACAGGCCCACGGTGACTCTAGCCCATAATGATAGTAATTTTCTTTGTACCCATTAACGGCCCGTGATTTACATGGGCCGTTTCCAGCCCGTGTTAGCTTTCGGCCTATTGATGGCCCATACATTCTTGGGCTCCTTTTCGGCCCTCGATTACTTCCGGCCTGTTACTGGCCTGTTCCCCTAATGGGCCAAATTCGGCCCATGGCAAGAGTCGGCCCGTTACTGGCATGTTCCCCAAATGGGCCAAATTCGGCCCATGGCAAGAGTCGGCCCGTTACTGGCTTGTTACCCTAATGGGCCAAATTCGGCCCATGGCAAGAGTCGGCCCGTTTCTGGCCAGCCCGTCCTATATTCTGGCCCATTAACGACCCGTTATGCCTGTGACAGAATTAAGCTTTTGCAGTCCTACGACCTGTTAACGACCCGTTACTGTGCTGGGCCGATACCAATTACGCCTGATTACGGCCCATGTAGACCCATTTATCCGACGGCCGGAGGCCCATTTATCGACGGCCCGAGGCCCACCGATTACAGACCCATTTATCGACGGCCCGTAGGAGACCCATGGATCCTACGGCCCGTATATGGCCCATGGGTAGTTGCGGCCACTAGCAAACCAGGGAAAAAGAAGACTAGGAAATAAATAAGGCCCAAACTAACGCTAGGCTATTAAGGCGATTGCACAAATTACATCCACTCGACATCAAAGATTGCCACCAGTGCAAATATAGGGAACACCCTACACTATACAAAAATGGCTTGCTGTTTTCTTCAGCCGGTGGCTGCACGTTAAGAATAAATTTTGTATCGCACCAAAACAAATTACAACTATATAACAAAAGGAAGGTTGGCATAAAACTTAACAGTCTAGCAGATAAATGCACCACCAGAAGTTCAGAAGCTCGGTTCATTTGACTTGACTGTTACGTTTTCATGCTGTATTGTCCGATGGAACACAATAACCCTCGCCTTAATTTCCCCTAGGCTCCTGAACAACATAGCAAATGTCTGATAGTCTGGTTTCAAAACCATGCATATCTTGACGACATTGAGCTATGTTTCTCCTTGTTTCACAAAGGGCCTCTGTTAGGGAATGGACTTGTGTCTGGAGCGCAGATACAACATTGCTTTGAGCTTGCATATCTTGATAATGAGACAGTTTGGACAATATTGCCTTAACAACCAACCCAGTATTACGCAGGAATGTGCTTTTGGCACTGTTAGTGGACAGGTACTGACCCACTGCAGCAAGAGCTGACATTGCGGTTATAGTTGCCTCGCCACCTTCAGAAGGTGGCAGTTCC
Organism: Triticum dicoccoides; assembly: GCF_002162155.2. NCBI lineage: Eukaryota > Viridiplantae > Streptophyta > Magnoliopsida > Poales > Poaceae > Triticum > Triticum dicoccoides. The sequence continues at coordinate 289,790,397 of NC_041393.1, read as the reverse complement.
ACCATTTTTCCATAGCTCGCTGAAAAGTTGAGGTTTTACATTAGTAGTACCAGAACAGAAGATATTAAGGAGGTAACAAAACCAATCAAAATAGCTTTGATCTATATACAGAACTTATTATGGTGAACCCATGTAAAATATTAGTTGTATTTTATTGCAAAGTACATAATAAAACCAGGTTCCAAACATATGACCATGTACCATCGCTAATGTATTGTCTATTTCTTCACATTGTATTGAGGGCTAAGGATAAAGAGACGAAGTTTATAATATGGTAAGCATAGTATGACATCATTCATATCACAAAACAACTAAGAACAGACAAACAAGCAATTGTAACATTGTGTGGGCAAGTCCAGCACGGAACTAGATTACGGGTCAATATCAAAGGAACATCACTCCTCCCTTTTAAACCTTGTAAGGTGCAATGATACGCTAAGACAATTGTGTATAAAATTGAAAAGAGTAATAGACATTGGCTGCAAACCATGCAGTTCAAGGCACAAGTCAGAGTAAGTAGTAGTTAAAAGGCATGAGGATCAATGACTTACAACAGCGACTTTGATTGGTGTAGTCATGCCCTTCTTCTTGCTGGTGTGACAGTCCTTGAAGATTTACACAACATTTGGTTCAGGTACTTTTTGGTCCTTGTGGGCTTTCCTCTGCATTTCGAACAAGTCAATATAGATCTGATAATATGGTACAGCAAAAAGAGTGAAATAGCAGCTAATTACAAGAGCCTCGCAGTGTGCAATATAGCTACGAGATCCTGTCGTCTGTTGGAATTTCACTTTCGTACGGTTGGCCTTGTTCTTTGAACAGTTCACCTACAAGAAGATAGATTTGTGTGGCACATGCGTCAATAGGACTTCAACATGTGATCTGATCACATATATATAATGTACCTGATACTTCCGATCAGACCGGTGTTTAACAAGGCCCCTCCAGTCTTCATCTGATATATTTTCCACTGGAGATGTTTGGGAAAGTTCACTGTTAGCCTTGCCTTCAAAGTGAGTTTTCCTCAAGTTATACCGATACTATCGCAGAGCAGACTTGAAAATATGGGTGCAAGCTTGTCTGGTTGCACCATCTTGGCTATCCAACTTGAACCTCATCTGTTGAAAATTATGGGAGTCTCATTATCAGCAACCTAGAAAGTATCGGATAGAGCAAGACGATATTACTAGTTTCCATACATAACCATACTTACAGATAAATGGTCGAGGAAGGTGTTGAACTAGGTTTCGTCTTTGTCATTCCTGTACTGAATCCATGTTGGGAGGATATGTACATGACACCTAGCGGCAACCGCTGCCTCTGATACTAACTTGGCTGACTCTATAGCATCACGTGGCCTTTTTAAACCTAGCTCAAAACGGATCTCCATTCTTCGTCCTCTAGATTTAGTTATTCTATCGAGCATTATCCCTGATGTTGTTTCCTCTTGCGCCTAGGTGCTAGTCCAACAACAAACATAGGAAGTGTTAGTGTACATCAAACTATGAGACTACATATAAAGAAGCATGCAACTGTAACTTGACTCCAGCAACTACCTTCTTGCTGTTGAAGCTCACAAGGTTCATCTGATATTGCCAACTCGTCTTGTGTCAAGAGTGCTTGGGAAGTAGTGTCAGGTGGCAAGGGAGCTTGGGAACATGCTGCTAGCTCAGTTGACGCACGAGTATGTCGTGCAGCTGGTAGTACTGTGGTAGGTGTTGCAAGAACTAGGGCTGTCTCTGCTTGTTTGGTGGCAGCTATTTGTTTCTGTTTGGCTTTTTTTGCAGTTCATGTAGCATGGGATGCCGTGTTTGTAGAATTTTCCGCTGGACTTTCACCTTCTATTGCACCATCAGTACCAGCAAAATCTGCAGGATTCATCCGCTTCTCATTCCCTGCCATTCTCTGTTTCTTCCTCTTTCTCTGTGCCATGTTAAGTCAAGCCGACAAGAAAAACTAATAAAATTTAGTTCTTCAGAACAAATTGATGCGTGATGCAGACGAATAAAACTTTGATGTTAGACAACCACATGATAGGAGGATGTAATATGTATGAAAAACAGGACGGAAGAGATAACCAGAACTATGATGTGTAAACTAAGAAGAAGACATTTCAACAAATTAGAAGCAATGCAATGGAAGGTAGACACCATATGAAAGATGCTACAAATATCGCTCTGCCAAGTTAATAGTGTCTGAGCATAAATGGCGTTTAAACAAATGTGAAGCAGTACAAGAAATAAATCATATGCAAGGAGAAGGCATTAGTGCCATTGCATATTCACAGCTTATGATGTGTAAACTAAGGAGAAGGCATTTCAACAAATTAGAAGCAATGAAAGCTAGACACCATATGAAAGATGCAAATAATATCACTCTACCAAGTTAAAACTGTCTCGTCATAAGTGCCATTTCAACAAATTAGTAGTACAAGCTAGAAAAGAATGTGAGATGTAACCTATATCACACTCCGAAGTCAAACGTGTCTTATGATAAGTGATTGTTGCAGGTTACACAACAGTAGTAATTTGATGTAAGAACATGGTGTGATAGACAGATATTGTATGTTACAGAAACAGGAACACGTGTCTTATTCAAGTATAATGTGTAAAGTAAGCAGATGGAATTCAACAAAATTAGAAGCAATACAAGCTAGACATCACACATAACATGCAACCACATATAACAGTGCCAAGTTAGAGGGAGCACCAGTGATGCTGCACTAGTGATGTTGTCTTGGAAATCATCTTGGGGGTGTGGAGGAATAGAAACTGTAGAGGCCCTCCGTTTGAAAGGAGCACCTTTATCTGCTGCCTTGCTAACTTCCTTCCGCTTTATTGATTTTGAATTGTCAAGTAAAACCGACAAGAAAAAGCAATAAAATTCTCTCTTCAGAACTCATTCATGCATGATACTGACAATCACTACTTTGATGTAAGGCAAACACATGATACCAGGATGGAATATGTACGAAAAACAGGACGGCATGGCATGTTCACAACTGTTTGTGTAAACTAAGCAGAAACCATTCCAGCAAATAAGAAGCAATGCAATCTAGACACCACATGAAAGATGCAACCAATATGACTGCCAAGTTAAAAGCGTCCCATCATAAATGGAATTTCAACAAATTAGAAGCAGCGCATGCTATAAATCATATGAAAGATGCAACTAATATCGCACTGCATATACTAAAGGTGTCTCGTCATATTGATTGATGCGGGATACAAAAAAACAATAGTTTTATGTAAGGACATGCTTAATAGACAGATGTACTATGTACTAAATACAGGAAGGCATGTCACATTAATAGGTATAATGTCACATTTACAGGAGTATAAGCTAAGCAGACTAGCACATGCAGTTTAACCAGATTGGGAGAATTACAATCTAGACACCATATGCAACATGCAACCACATATCACGCTGCCAAGTTAGAGCAAGCACCTGCAATGCTAGTGTAGGGGAAATGCTATAATCAACTACAGAGCTACATTCACCATCTTCATCTAGCATTTCTGTTTCTTGAGAATCATGTCGGGAGGCTAACGCTGCATTCTTTAAATGAGGAGTAGTCCCCTTGCCTGCCTGCCTCATCATAAGTGATTGATGAGGGATCCACAAGAACATTAGTTTGATGTAAGAACATGGTTAATACACAGATGTACTAGTATGTACCAAAAACAGAAAGGCATGTCATATTCAAAGGTATAATGTGTAAGCTAAGCAGATGCAATTTAACCAAATTGGAAGCAATACAAGCTAGACATCCGACTGGAGTGGTGAACATGATCATCTAGGACCTGAGAGCCTGGTGGGAGGCGGGCTGCTTCGCCACCATCGCGGCTTTTTAGTTGGCTTCCAGGTGATGCCTGTCTTTGCTGGGCTTGTCACTGGCTCGGCCAGTGCCCTGACTAGCTATTTGTCTTCTCGTGCTCACGGGATGGTGGTTCATGTAAAAAATATCTTTCCTTATCTTAATAAAGACCGACTTCGGCCTTTTGAATACAAGATAGACACCAACATGCAACCACATATGACACCGCGAAGTTAAAGCAAGCACCTGGGATGGTGGTTCATTGCGATCGAGGTCATCAACAACAGAGCTACGTTTACCGTCTCCATCTGCTGACACTGCACCCTTTATAGCATTGTAACGTGTCTTGCCTACCCGTATACCAAGCTGGAGCGACTTCTCTCTTTTCTTTGCTGCTTCTCTTTTGGCAGGAGAGTCTGAAATACCCTTGCATAAAAACACAATAGTGAGAGTATGGGTGAAGTGTGTGCAAAACTAGTGCACTGTAAAAGTAGCAGATAGCAGGTGGCTTAAAAATAAATGACAGGAGGCATATGATAGCTCTATAACATTGAATGGAAAACAAAATTAGATTCTACTCCATATGATTTTGTAATATATGAGCACAGGAAATGCAGGTACTCCTCCAGCACACCACCACATGTGGTCATATCTAAGATAACAGTCGACTGAAAATAAATAGGTTAGTCGTTTTTTTAATAAACTGTCCGATCTATAAGGAACATGCAGATGGCCTTCGTCTACCTCCCGCCAGTCACTGTTGACGATCTTTCACGAACCGCCAGTGAGCACCGGCCCAGACCCGTGCCTCCGCCGCCCCGCCCTCCCATCGACCTCACACCACTGCCGTGCTTGGCAGCGCCCCCAAGCCATCCCTTTAATCTCGACCGACCTCCAGATCAGGCGCCAGTAGCTCTAGGCCGCAGACTCCCCTAAGATAAACACCAAGGCGCTGCTTCCCCGGCATAATAGTCGTACTAGCACCTGTTACGCCGGGGAATGCTTCCATTAATTGGGAATCAATTGGCGAGAAATTGAAATTCAGGGGGCGACGGACCTCTAGCTAAGGTGAAATAGTATATGAGGAGAAACCTTGTGCATCATGAGTTACTAGGAACATCTAGCATCAAGAAGAAGCGGTCAACTAGTGTCTTCTGTGGGATGAATACCGTGCAAGCAAAGACGTAAGATTTGCACGAATAAGGGAAGAGGAGTACCTTCTTCGGTTGCTGGTGTGGTCACCTCCACATGTCGCGCCGATCTTCTTGTTTTTACCGGGGAAACCGATGTTCTGGAGGGTGCAGGCTTGGACGAACCCATGGCCAAATTGTCGACTGTGTTGCCGTGGCTGTATGTCGGCGGAGGGGAAGTAGATCCGAGGCGTCGAAGGACGGCGTAGCAGGAACAGCTCCAGTGCGGTGGAGGGTGGCGAAGTTGGAGCGGCAGCGGTGAGGCGCAGGACGGCGTGGTTGAACTGGCTCGGGTGCGGACAGCTCGGCCTCGGCTTCAACTACTAGTCGTGGAGGGTGTTGCGGTTGAGTTTGCGGTGGACGACGACGTCGGGGTATCGGCTCCGGCGTGATGGAGGAGGGCGGCGGTTGATGGGTGGGATGGGGTGGCGGACGGAGGACGCCCGGGGTTTCGCGGCTGGTGGAGAGGTAGTTTTGGCACCCGCGGAGTATGAATGGGGAATCGGACGGGTGGGGGGGGGGAACCATGTTTCGGTCAGGGACACACTTGTTTTTGGCTTTTTTGAATAGAAGATGGGACGCGCTTGTTTGAAATTTCGGGAAAGTACAAACTTTGCCCCCCTCTTAAGTTTCGGACCTACTGCGGGTCGGGGGTAGGATGGTAATCCCAGGTGTCCCAAATAGTGGGCGGGAGCGATTTCGGCCGCGCGCATGTGTGCTTAGGCGGCCATTGTGTATGAATGTTTTTCGGAGGCGGTTGCGTGGTGTCTAGATGAAGCTACAAACCTACCCCGGTTTAGACCTTTGGACGTCGGGCCGGTAGGTTTCACAGGTCGGAGTTATTAGAAAAGTAATTTCCTTGTACTACCAAACATTGGTCTCACGCGGTTTCGGGCGAGTAGAGGCTCTTTTGGCGCTTCGTTCGAAATTTTGAAACACAAGCATTCACGTTTAGAGTACTCTTGAACTATGAGGATTGACCTAAATAGACAACGTTATATTTGACCTTGTATGTTTGAAAACCTCATTAAATTATCCGCTTCCTTTTGAATTTTGACACTTGAAAATCCTATAACTACGATTATTTTGGAATGGAGGAGCTAAATTTGAATCTATTTTGTACACGGCTACATATGCTATTATGTACAAAATCAGAGCAAAGATTGGTACCCCCATAGTTTAGGTATGGTTTACAAATGCCATGATATCAAATTCAAATAATTGAATGGACTTCATGTTGAATTCGATTTTTTTAAACCATCTTAGGTTGAATTCACATGTATACTAGTTCATAGGTAGCTATTTATAAATGTCCATTGTGTAACTTTCGTATGTATAATGTGCTTTACACACACAACATGAACTATACTCACGTTTATATTCGATTGCTAAAGCGATGCATTGTCTGGAGTTCAAAATACTAACTATGTGGATCAATTGTGTCGAATAATAACATAGACATGCTCAAATTCGATAGAATCTAGATGTCTGATGGATCAATGAACGCTCCTTACGCGAATTGCAAATATCATGATCCCATCCTAATATTTGGATACAATTTATATCTTTAATCAATGTGTAGAGCAGTCTTTTACGTGTAATTTCACTCTCCATCGGTGGTCTCTCACACATGCTCACACACTCTTTCCCGAGGTGTCTTTCTTGCACACATTCTCTAGATATAACCCTCTCTCCCTCTCGTAACCATTTACAACTGTTTTCACTAACCTTTATCACAAGCACTCTTCCTCTCGCAAACATACACACGCACAATCCTCATCGACCCTTTCTATATACATGGACCTGCCTATGTGTCTCATGTACGCACATTATCTTTACGCCTGTCTCTCACCATTATCTCACACCTCTCTTCCTAATCGACGAGTATGATTCTAGTAGAGCATTCTGTAGGATGCCCCTTAAAGTTAGGTTGGATGAATAGTAATATCAGAGATAGAGGGGTTACCTTAGTCCGAGAACCTAGGGTTACAAATCCTAGCCGGCTTTGTCAGTGGACACAGAGTCCTTCACAATTCTGCTATCTTTGTCTTGTACGACTAGTCATCCATGGGTCTTCCTAAATGTGTCATGGGCCGACCAATGTGGCGTAGGACGGAACCGAACAAAGGGCCTCACCTCGACCCACCGGACCTCACGCGGTGACACACCCTCTGCCCCCACGTCTCATTATCTTCTCACACCCACACATACCAACACAAACACCACACACACAGAAAAATTCTCCTGGTGCCTCTATTCCCTCCCCCCTTGCATATACACACTCAAGGGAATGGAATCTCTTCTCGTGACATCATATTCGTTTCTTTCTCTCTAGACCACCCTCATTTCTCGTGCTATCTCTCCCACCCCCCCGTCGGCCCCTCTATCCATGCCTCTCTCGAATACGTAATACACACACATACCTCTCTAGGCCCCGCCAAATGCATCTACTACACATTCACACATGTTACATCACGTACCCCATTGATCTAAAAAGCCCTCTCTTCACGTTTATTTCACATACAACATTACTTTTGAATAAAGTGTGGCCAAAAAATTATTTTAGAGTTTCTACATATATACAACATTACAAAGTTATATGGAGGAGTACAAATGCTAATTTGCATTGCATTGTGCCCACAATGATATTTATTCCGCACTGTGAATTTGTATATTTTTATACTATATACAAAGTTAGTCATAATAACGAGAAATGAAGAGCATCTCTCTCTCCATTGCATACCCCCCCTGTACGGCCCTTTCACGTATGCACACAAAACTATCTCCATGTCCTCTAAAAGTAAGCCCCCAAAAAATTCACGCGTGTTTCATCTTTCTCTCGTGATATATGCAATGACGATCATTGTATTTGAAGTGAAAGCACGATAGATACATTGGACTTCATAATCCACTCATTACGGTCACCGTTTACGTTTAGTGGTTATTATACAGTCACGGGCTCACCGTACAACTTTGTATTTGCTCATGACATGACTAGTTGACCAGTTGAACGCTCCACGTGGCACCTGATCTAGTGTTGCATCACATTATCTCACTAACATCGTGCCCACCTGTCGACTTGTATCTACTCTACATCTACACTATTATAAAATACTTAAAATACACTTATAAAAAACAGAGTTGGTGATGATGGTGTGCCTGCCATCCTGCAATATAGGCCGTCCGATTTATATCTGACGGATAGGAAAGAAACTATGGTAGTTTTGCAAAAAGGTACCCACACACCTCTCCCCATTTGCAAATAAGGCCTTCCCTCGTTCATCCTTTACTCTCACAAGATAAACAAGTCATACAAATGCATCTTGATGTTACGTGCAACGCATGGGCATCTTGCTAGTAAGAAAGAAAACAAACGACAAAAAAATATTTTGACAGTGGTGCGAAGTCATGACCGCGGGCACAGCGGACAAGGTGGCCTTGTATTGGTATGCTGAGCCGTCTGTTTTAACACACATGACCTGGTGTGGTGATTATACACACACGTACGCATGCACACGAACTCCATCCACGCAACACTCACACAAACACATGCACCCACGCACGCACGCAACACTCACATGTACACACGCAGCCATGCACGCACGCAACACTCACACGCACACACGCATGCATGCATGCACACACCAGTACACCACACGACCAACACACACTCTCACACTCATGTGCTCAACCTACACGTGCATGCGCACACATCAGGCCCCGACAGACACATACACAACCAAGTGATTTCCATGCACGGGTTGGAGCCTTGTCGCGCGTGCGTAAATTTGTGTTTATCTGACCTTTTCCCTATGTGAACTGATAGGTGGGACCCACAAGGAATGTGGTCAATTTAACTAGTCAACATGGCGCCACGCAGACTATTTGGCCGGTCAACAGAGTGCAATCCGATGCTGAACTGTGAGCAAGTGACCGAATAATCACCGCAAAACATATATAGTGACCGTAATCAGCTTATTCTGAAGTTCGGTGACCGTACTACGCTTTTCTCTCTGTAGGCCCTCCAAAAGTACATCTCTACACGTTCTGGCATGTTACATCTAACAACTATGCAATACAGCACTACTACTACACTCTAACACAATAAATCATATGTGTTTTTAGTTTTACCAGATATCATATTGTTACTTATAATTATTCAGTTTGCATACATTAAAATTGCCTTTGAAATGTATGGCCAGTATCATCTACCGCACGGGAAAAATCCCGCCCTTTCCTGCTTAGTCGGGTTTGTATCGATGGATCGTGCGAAACAGCAAAACTATAGTACTATACAGTACAAGTGACAGTTCACTGGGCAGTCGTGTCATCTACTCCTCCATCGTAAGAGTGGAGCGCTCGCTTTCATAAATCTTCTAGTCCCTTTCGCCGACATGTGGGACATCAAGCTACCGGGTCCACGTGCCATACCGGAATACAGTGCAGAGCAGCCGGGGTGAAGCACCCCAGTCATGGCGCCGGCGTAGTAATGAGCAATGAGGCGTCAAAATACAAAGCTGCACCTTTCCCGCAGTTAAGTTGGAGGGACGAAGTAATAATGCTAAAAAGAAGAAGTTGGAGGGACGAAGCAACCATCATTTCACTCGTTGCTGAATCCGCTTCTCCCTCATCTTCTTCAACTTAACCACATGTTGCTTCTGCCGTTGTTCTGCCTCATGTGGGATGCGGATCAGCTTGGTCACTTCTCCCTCATCTTCTTCAACTTAACCACGTGTTGCTTCTGCCGTTGTTCTGCCTCATGTGGGACGCGGATCAGCTTGGTAAAGCACTGACACGTGGGACCGCATGTTAGCAAACCGCCAGGACAACGTCCTTCGAAAATAAGAAACCTCCCCCGCCATCCGCGCGGCAAAATCACCTCCTTTTTACTAATCTTTGATTCTATAATTTTTTAGATCAATATAATTGAGATTTGCATAGATAGCACACAGGAGGAAAACCAAGTGGTACGGTTAAGGGCATCCACAATGTGTAGCCAAATGTGAAAATAGCTTTTGGCATCGTGGGAACCATTGTGGACGGCGTTGCCAAAGCCAAAAAAATGGAACTGAAGCTCCCTGATTGATTGATTGAAGGAATAGAAAAATGCAACGTCTCTCCTCTTTCTCCCATGCTTGGACGCATGTAGGAGTAGTACAGTATAGAGCACAGAGTCTACTCCCCTGTCCCTTCTATCACAAATCACAAAGCAGTGAGGCATCAAATCACAAAGCACAGACGAAGCAACTATCATTTCACTCTTCGCTGACTCCGCTTCTCCATCGTCTTCTTCGAGAAACCATCTCACCGCACTAGTACTCCTAGTAGTAGTACTAGTAAAGGACTTCCTGGATGCAAATAAGGCAGTTGTCTCGGCTTGTAGGCGGCACCTGCGAATGACTTACCGTGGTCTCCCTCAATGGTGTTCTCCGTCGAACGCACTTCGCCAAACCACAAAAAAAAGTCGTCGACGTCACCGCAATGGGCAAGGAATTCAAATATAGTTACTACCTCCATTTTTTTTGTACACAAGGCCAGTATATCAAAATTACAATTTGCAAAGGGCCACTAACACTAATCGAGGCAAAATTGATGGGGTTAGCAACCAAGGACATTAATATCCCCTACATGCATGCGGAAGTGAGAAGGTTCGTTTGCATGGCGCTGCATTAATCAAGTGATGAGGAGTGAGATGGTTAGCTCTTTGGTCTTTCGAGAAAAAAATACGCATTAATTGACACGTGAAACGAGGATTTGTATCGAAGGAAAACCCCGCCTTTCTTTTTTAACACTAGTACTCCTAGTACGTACTACCTCCGTCCTGGTTTATAGGTCCCTTTTATAGTTTGTGCCAAATTTTGACTAAAGATTTAACTAACAAAATGTTAATGCATGTCAAAAAAAATTATCTCATTGGATTCATATTTGAACATAGTTTTGAAAAATATAATGTTTGGTGACATGCGTGAACATTTTCTTAGTTTAATCTATGGTCAAAATTTGGCACGAAATACAATGGGGACCAATAAACCCGGACAGAGGTAGTACATACTTATCCTGTTTGGGTCTAGGCCTTGCATTGCCAAACTTCGCCACACATTTTTGCCAAGCTTGCCTAAAGTTTTCAAAATGAGAAGGAGGTACACTTGCGCACGGCTGTCGCGGTCGCACCGCACCCTCACACGGTCGCTCCTGCACGCCGCGGTCGCACCGCACCCTCACACTTCGCTCCTGCACGCCGCAAACCCAACCAAGGGAACGCACCCTCACTGACACGTGCTATCACATGTGAACAAACCAAACTCAGCCATCCTATCGCTGACACATAATTTTCATTCATAGAGTATGTTTATCCAACCGGAGTATCCGTACGGCCTGTGCGGTGGTCTGTTGGGGAAGAAGAAGAGGTGAGGAAGAAGGAAAGAAGGGTTAGGATACGTAGGATATTCATCCAACCGCCTGAAATGGTAGACTCAGGCGACTTGGATAACAAATAGTATGTTTTTACACAGCAAAAGATCCATAATAATAAAAACAACAACATAAAGAAAAACTATCACTGCTCGCGGAAAGAGACAGCCTCGTCGTCTTTGGCTGCCGGCGCGAACCAGCTGTCGCTGCCGATGCATCTCTCCGCACCGTGGTTGTCCTCGGCCTCCAGCTACTCGTTCAAGCGGAGCGTGCGGGCGCTCTGAACGGACGAGAGCACAGCCTGGTTCAAGTCGAGGACGTCCGGTTCCGCCTGCAGGAGGGCCTCGATGGCAGCGGCATCCGCGCGCTCCGCGTCGAGTTGAGCCTTCGCCGCCCGGTTCAAGTCCAGGACTTCCGGTTCCGCCTGCAGGAGGGCGTCGATGAGAGCGGCATCCGCGCGCTCCGCGTCGAGTCGAGCCTCTGCCGCCCGGTTCAAGTCCAGGACTTCCGGTTCTGCCCGCAGGAGGGCGTCGATGAGAGTGGCATCCGCGCCCTCTGCGTCGAGTTGAGCCTCTGCCGCCCGGTTCATGTCCAGGACGTCCGGTTCTGCCTGCAGGAGGGCCTCGATGGCAGCGGCATCCGCACGCTCCGCCTCAAGTTGAGCCTCCGCCGCCCGGTTCACATCCACGACATCCGGTTCCGCCTGCAGGAGAGCCTCGATGGCAGCGGCATGCGCGCGCTCCGCGTCGAGTTGAGCCTCTGCCTCCCGGTCCTCCTTTAGTATCGCCATGTTGAACCGCTGGTCCGCCTGCACCATGGGGGACTCGGACGCCGGCACGAAGTCGACGTCCATCGTCTCATACCCCTCGGGGGCCTTCTGCGCCGCGACCTCCGCAGTGAACATTGGATCGGCTTCCTCCTCCTCGTAGCTTGGCTCCAGAGAACTCGGGGATTGGCCCACCGCAAAGCGAGCTTGGGAACGAAGGTCTGTGGCGCCGAGCGCCGCCGCGATTTCTACGCGGCGCTCTGGCGTCAGCATCTTGTAGTAAGTGATCTTGCGGCGCACCATGGCTTTCCGGCGAACTAGGGGACGCTTGATGCGGGCTAGGGGATCGAAAGGTGGGGGAATGGGCTGGAGATTTGGTGGGGTTTTAGGGCAGTGGTTGGCGTAGGCTGAGCAGCGAAGGTTCTGGTGTGAATAGTGGTTCCGGTGACGACCGGTCAATCCGTTTTGACTGTACATCGCTCTTGTCGCGTTCGCGTTGCAGCCCGGCACGCTGGACCCTCCACGTCGCTCACCAAATGGAACGTGCTTCGTCTTGCATTTTTGCTCGCTTGTGGGACCGCAGCTGAGAGCAAACCGACGTCCCTCGCCCTCCCCCGCCCACGTCATTTATTATACCACTACTCCCTCCGTTTTATGCGGAGTAAATAAAAACAGAGGGAGTATACTATGGATGAGGATCCCCTGACGTGGCCGAACCCATTGAGTAACTGACATGCGAGGCCTAGCAAGCATGGGGTCCGCCAGTAAGTGACCGAAAGGGAGGGTAAGGCAGGGATACCTACGTCAGAGGATCCACTTCCACTATACTACTTTGACCAAATGTTAGAGTAATAATATATGACATGCAACTTACACAAATGTTAGAGTAATAATATATGACATGCAACTTACACAAAGCATACAGGGTCTAATGCGTTTTTCGAGGCTAACTTTGACCAAATGTTAGAGTAATAATATATGACATGCAACTTACACAAAGCATATGGTCAATTTCGTATGTGAAAGGAGTTTCCAATGATATAATTTTCACATTATACATCTCATGTACTCCCTCCGTCTAGGTGTGTAAGTCATCTTACGAAAACCAAATAATCCCAAAACACGTAGGTGCGGTGCATTAACTTCTACCTCGTTTCTTGTTTCTTGACATATGAACCAATAAGAGATGAGGGTGTGCATGCTTTTAATGACCTGAGACTATCAAACATGACATGCAGTGGTCAGTTCATTGCATGCAATACTATTAATTAGCAAATAAACATTAATGTCTCTCGTTTTCCCCTCCTCCTTGGTCACGGTGCATAGCCTAAGATGACTTAGTACTCACCTATGTGAAAGGAGTACTATTAATCTTGTCAATAGTCAAATTGGAAACCATCTCGAGTACAAATCTAGGAGTACGTACGAATCTAACAATATTGATTAGGCGTTGTTGAATGTTGATACCTTTTTTTTATCATAGTAGAGATACTTTGACTACACATAAAACTTATATGTACGGTAGAAAGGATAGGAGGGAGTATATTGTATGTTCAAAAATGAAACAAACATTGAATACCCTTTATATATGATTTGCGGATGCTATGATCACCGGTTCAAAATTTTGAATCCGCCTTAGGTATCACGTGCCCCCACTTGTTCCCTCTCGATTTCATCTCGGGGTACTGAGATCTATTGAAAGAGGACTAGGGTGGGTACATGCGAATGATACTCGGCAGAATGTTCAAATGAGGCATGCGGGAGGATGGACTCGACTGGAGGGCGACATGATCGATGGAGAAGAGGGTTGGAGAGGAATGAGAAATAAGCAAACGCCACATGATTACACTTGAACGGCTCAAATAAACAATAAGTTGTCTCGCTTGGCCTACATAGTGAAAGGCCTAATGGGCAACGCGGAGCACTCACGCTCGAATATGGCCGGGAAAACAGGGAAATCGACATGTGGGGCACACACGTCGGGACGACGTAGCACAGACTAGTCCAATGGAGGAGCTGGCCCACGACCTCCTCGCCACCGACAACCGTTCATGTGGGTCTTTGGGGCCAACAACGGGGCGCAGCTCCAGCACCGCCTCTGGACACGGCGACCGCGGTGAGCGACACGCTCATATCATCGATAGACACGGTCGGTTTCAGTGTGCCGAGGGTGGTGTTTGTGCTGTGGCACGACCAACGGTATGTTTGGTTTGTGCCCAAGGTTGCCCCATCAAAGCATTGGGTAGCCAAAATTTTGGTTGAGGTATTTGTTGCCCATGATCTGGCCGACATTGGCAAGAAAAATGAGCTAGAATTGGCTAGAGTTCATTGGCATGCCAAAGAAATGGCAACCATCCAAACAAAGACCAATCTTTGGGTCATGACCAAAATTTTGGTAAGGTGCACTTTGGCCACAATCCAAACACACCCCAACATCCGGCTCGTCGCGGATGCACGGGGCGCCGCGACGCGTCCGCGGAGTGGTGTAGCACGGCCAACTGCATCCTCTGGACCTGAGACCATGACGGGTCGTCTTGCTTTTTCAATGACATGCGGGGATCACATTTGAGCAAAGGGCGTCTCCAACGTTGCCACGACCGCAGCTGACTACCCTGGCACACCAAAGCCCTTGTCCCTCGCGCCGTCGCGCGGTGCGTTCCCAGCCGGCGCCAGCTGCCCGCATTCATGCCGTCCATTCGTATGTCGTCGTTAAGAGGCTCGGTGCCCGAGGAACCAACTCCGGCGACTTAATGACGTACCCGGACGCTTGGCCTCACCGGAATGCGCTACTTAAAGCGGCAATGCCCAGCTAACCTCCACACCATAGTACATCGTCCTCCTACCTGACACCACATCCGCCATGACCGCAAGTGCGAACGCTCTGCGGGAGAGCTTGTCTTCGGGGATGAAGCTCGAGGTCGCCGCCCTCGCTCGAGTCGCCTCTCGCGACGCAATAGCGTCGTAGCCGGACGCGGACGCGACCGCACAAGCGATGGTCACGCTGGCGGACGATGACGGGAGCACCGTCAGCCACGCGTCCTACTTGCCGCCATCCAACGTCCGACACCGCCGAGGTCAGGGACTCCTCCGAGGATGAGTAGGGCATGGGAGGCGGCAGGGCATGGTGTGCCAACTGGCCTGTCCGTATCCCGTGTTCTACTCTTCCTCGCCGGAGACCGCACCTTCACTTCACGGGTCTTGAACCCCGCCCCCGTACATAGAGATCGCAGATGGAGGACGTCGGTCGCCGCCGTAGAATAGGTTTAGGGTCGGGTTTCTTTTATTTTTCTGTCTTATAAAAGTTCGAAATGTAATGAAAATCTACCGTGTTTGCATTAATCTCGACCGGTGTATATGAACTTTCACAATAATATACATATTGTAGGAGTACTAGTGCATGGAAGATCAAGATCTTGTGGGAGAAAAGGATGAACGAGGGAAAGCCTTATCTGCAAATGTGGAGAGGAGTGCGGGTAAATTGTCATAGTTTCCTTCCTATCTGTTAGATATAGATCAGACGGCCTATATTGCAGGATGACAGGCACACCATCATCACCAACTCTGCTTTCTATTGAATCGAGACAAATCTAAAAAACCCAACTAAGCCAACCTCCCAGCATATCACGCGGGAAAAGACCCGACCGCACCGTTTTAGTCGGGATTACCGGATTACTAGTAGTAGTATCGATGGATCATGCGAAGCAACATTTTTTTTGAGGGGGCGAAGCACCTAGTTTAAAAGGAAAAAAGGCGGTACACTCACATCACTCCTGTCACGGTCGCATTGCACCCCACACACGTTCGGTCCTGCACACGGCTCACGCAAACGGAACGCGCTTTCTCTTGCCTCTTCACTGACACGTGGGACTGCACTTGGAGAAACCGACGATGCGCCAAACTCCC
>NC_041393.1:289753783-289773919 GCF_002162155.2 Triticum dicoccoides | reverse complement strand
CTCCATTCGCTCCGCCAAAGCCGCCCTCCCCGCCACGCCGATACATCGGTGCCGCGGTTCGTCGAGGGGACGCACGGCGATCCTCTCACTCCCACAGTACGCTCTCGTAGACTGTCGTCCTCTAGCCGCACCTCCACCTCTGGCTACGTTCTTGTGGAGGCGCACGGCGGTAAGCGCCGCCACCGCTGGCGACGTTCGTGTGGAGACGCACGATGGTCAGCTTCTCCCACATTACGCGCATTCTAAACTGAGGCCCCGTTCATGCCGGTGTAGCGCTCAATGTTAGCTGATAGACGCTGTTAATCTCACTGTTTGCCGAAGTTGTTTACTGTCAATATGCTCTGCTTAAGAAGCTTCCTTGCCTTGTTCTGCACTTAATCTGCTTAGCTAAGATGGCATGCCAAGGCCGATTAGTTGCTAAAATATCCCGCCATATATTTATTGTGACGTAGATTGCCATGGTCTAGTAGCCAATCTGTTAGGTGAAATAGCTCTACACCGTTTTATACTCGATCTTTGTTGCTGCGATGGCCTTCGATAGTTCGATGGCTGTATGCTCGGGCTCATTGACTGCTGAAACAGCCTGCCATAATTTAGCATTCAAATCTGTTTGCTGAATTAGCTTTACATATATTTCGTTACTTAGATCTGCTCGTCCAAATATCTTGCCATAGCTTTAGACATCGAGCTAGGTATTTTTTTCTGGACTTCATAAAAAAGCATATATGTTTTTCCTGTAATATCTAGTAGAAGAACTAATTTGTATGTCTAACAGATGGACAGGACTTGGATAACTTCTGCTCAAAGATTCTCCGCTGCATATGTCGAGGGGGTTGAAAACTTCATGAACTTTATCAGAGCTGAGTATGGTGGTCCGAAATCAGATGTGCTCTGCCTGTGTAGCAGTTGTATGAATTCAGTTACAAGAACCCAGTCAACTGTGCAAAATCATCTACACTTGTATGGGATGTCGGTCACATATACTAGGTGGGTTCATCATGGTGAAGCTGTGAACGTCAATGTTATTGACTACGTGGAAGCAGCAGATCACCATCTTGATCTGCCTGATGCTCAGGTGGAAGAGGAGGAGGAGGTGGTGGTGGCGGAGCCAGTGAGTTTGACCAACATTGAAACAATGCTACGAAATGCTCGTGCATTTCGTGAACTTTCACCTGCAGAAGAAAAACGGTGGGCCCGCATGTTGGAACAATGCAACATTGCTGTCACCCCAGGAAATAAGCTGTCAGTATTCTCAGCTATGGTCACCTTACTTCAGGTGAAGACATCTGAGCGGATGACCAACAAATTATTCGATGCGATTTTGGCTGCTTTCCACAAATCTTTCCCAGATGCATCTGAGCTGCCACACACCTACAATAAAATGAAGAATTTCCTTAGTGCAGTTGGAATTGGATATGATATGATCCATGTTTGTAAGAATAATTGTGTTCTATTCCGGAAGGATTATGCCAACTTAAGTGAATGCCCGAAATGCAAATCATCAAGATGGAAAGATGGCGTTGTTGTGAAGAGGGTTCCTCATAATGTTCTGAGATATTTTCCAATTACACCAAGATTGCAGAGGTTGTTTCATGATGCTTAAACAAGAGAGGATGTACTGTGGCATTCTAGGAACCGGGAGTACAGAGATCAGAATGTAATGAGCCATCCATCTCATGGTAGTGAGTGGAAAAGCTTCAATGATAAACACAAAGAGTGTGTTGTTGACCCGAGAAACATTAGACTTGGCTTAGCTTCAGATGGATTTAACCAATTTGGCCACCAGAGCGCCACATGCCAGTGCTTCTTATCCCTTACAACATGCCTCCAAATGTCTGCACCAAAGAATCAAACTACATGATGGCCTTGCTCATCCCAGGTCCAAAAAGTCCTAGAAAGGATTTTGATTTGTTCATGGAGCCTCTTGTGGAGGAACTTCAACAGCTATGGAAGGGTGTTCTCACTCGAGACCTATATAGCAGCCCACCAGCTGATTTCTTTCTGCGTGCTGTTGTAATTTGGTGCATCCATGATTATCCGGCTTTGGGCACTATGTCAGGGCGAACGACACATGGTTACAATGCATGTGTTTGCTGTGACAGGAATCTGCTATCATACGCAATACTTAGCAAGATTTGTTACATTAGACACCGCCGTTTCCTTGCCAATGACAAGCCGCATCCTAGAAAATACCGAAGACATGTGTTCAATGCAAAGCATGAAAACCGTGATGCGCCAAAGAGGCTCACCGCCGATGAGTTGCAAGTGGAATTAGAGAAGGTCAGGCATATTACACCAGGAAACCATCCTGGTAATGGTAGCGGGAAAAGGAAGCGTGGCACGGTAGAAGAGCAATTATTGTTTACCCGCAGGTCCACTTTGTGGGACTTGGAGTATTGGAAAGATTTGGATCTGCGGCATAATCTTGATGTGATGCACATCGAGAAAAATATATGTGACAACATTGTCGGCACACTTCTTAACATTGAAGGCAAGACGAAAGATACCTTAAAATCTAGGATTGATTTGACACACCTGGGTATCAGAAAGGATTTGCAAGTGCAAGATGAAGGTAAACCACGGGATATGGCACCAGCTGTGTACGTCTTGGACAAGGTAAAAAGAAAAGAATTCTGCGAGGTCCTGTCACATGTGAGATTCCCACATGGATTTGCTTCCAACCCTGAAAGGAGAGTCAGTGCAGATGGAAACAAGGTACAAGGGTTGAAAACTCATGACTGCCATGTCCTACTTCAAAGGGTTTTACCTGTTATCCTTAGAGGATTGGGGCGCCCTGACTTATATAGAGCAGTTGCAGAGTTGGGACAATTCTTCAGGGAACTCTGCAGTAGAAATATCAGGATAGATGCTTTGGAGCGTCTTAGAGACAAGATACCAACTATCCTATGCGACCTTGAGAAGATATATCCTCCAGCCTTCTTTGATGTGATGGTGCATTTGGCTGTTCATCTACCTGACGAGGCACTACTTAGAGGTCCAGTACAGTATGGCTAGATGTACCCTATTGAAAGGCGGCTAGGCACTTTCAAGGGCTATGTTAGGAACAGAGCTAGACCCGAGGGTTCCATTGAAGAGGCCTACATTGCTACAGAAGCGTTGACATTCTGCTCAAAATACATTGAGACAGCTGATCAACTTAGCAAAGAGGTGGGTGAAGACAATCCCGGGCTCAATGTTTTCGATTATTCTATTCGAGTTACAGGGAAGAGTCGACAAGAGGACAAACCTAAAGATTTGGACAAAATGGTTTGGTATGTGTTGAATAACTATCCTGAGATACTACCTTATATCAAGTAAGTGCAGTACTGCAGCTTATACATCGTAATCTACTAAACTTGCAACACATTCTTATATATTTAGATGTTTGACGCGATCACTATGTTGTGCAACATGTACAAAGAGGAGTTACTGCTGCAAAATCCAAGAAACATTGACAAACTGGTTATGGCAGGATTTGTGAAATGGTTCAAGAACCATGTAAGCTTTTGAATTGCACTGTCAGTTTTTTAATATATTGAGTACATAAGATGACCAGCTTGTCTATTTTCTAACCATAGGTTAAGAAGATGCGGGAGGATGGGCAGGCAGTTGATGACGCCCTTTACTCACTAGCAATGGGTCATGATACTCGGGTAAGACATTATGAATCTTGCGTTGTTGGAGATGTGCGCTACAACACCCTTGCACGAGACGAAGGCAGGAAGACACAAAACAGTGCCATCATGAGCACGGATACGTATGACAAAGAGACAACTGAAATGTATGCTAACATAACAGACATTGTTCAGTTGCAGTATATCTCCAGTTTCGAGGATCATCGGCGTGTGGTTCTGTTGTGTTGTCGTTGGTATAACCTGTTTTCCAGGATTGCAAAACCCAGAGCTGATGATTATTTCAAATCCATCAATGTCAAGGCGGCATACCAGACCAACGAGCCTTTTATTTTGGCAAATCAAGCAACACATATATTTTTCTTGGAAGACACATTTGCACATAGCGATGACTGGAGAGTATTGCAAAGGTTTGAGCAGAGGAATTCGTTTAATGAAGTTGCACAACAAGATGATGCTTACACTGCTCCTGATGTACAAGATAACACAGATGTTCCTAATATCCTTGAGAACCATCACGTCAATGACGCCGGCGAAAAGATTGCCTGTCGTGCTGTGGACATACAAGAGTTGATCAAGAAGAAGCCAACGTTCGAGGACGTTGAGGACGAAGAAGAAGATGACACCATGGGGAATTACGATTCAGATTGATACACATGGAGAAGATGTTGACGCTGCTGCTGCGGATGATGATTACATTGCTTTTGTCGTATTTGCCTGTCAGAAGACGTTTTTTTATCTACTATGTGAAATTGTGTTTGCTATGACAACTGAAACCTGATGAACATGTTGTTTAGTATTTTGCTGTGAGAACATCACTTGTTATGTATGCTGATTTGTGTTTGGTGATTGTATGACAACTAAAACATGATTACATTGTTGTTTAGTTGTACTCATATTTGGCTGTGAAACTTGAATTTGATGACATAGTTTGCTATTGGACTGCAATTTGCTCGATGTCTTCGAATGAGAACAAAGCTGACCCGACAGGGCCTCTGCTATCTATTTATTTATATGAGCAAAAGGGGATACCCCCTGATTTCCGTTAATAGAAATCATTAGATATTCACAACACTACGCCCAGTCTGCTACACAGGTTTCATTCATTACTTGTTTCAGCAAAGTGCTCATGTCGTAGCCACTGAATACATCACGAGTGCTACATACACTGCAAATAAAGAGACAATCATCCTACAGAGCACATCAATTTTGCCCATTATCTTCACAAGCTCTTTCATCTCCTCATTGCTGTCAAGGCCGTTCAGCAGCTGTTGCTTGGCCATGATCAGAGGAACTACGTCTTTAACCTTCTGCTCTGCATCTTCCTCTTCTGTCGTTCCTTCAGTTACTTGTCCAACACCCCAACCTGATGGTATTGGGATTCCTCGGCTAACCAAATAATCAACATAGTTGCATTCCCCCACATTAGCAACTTCCTAGAAATACAAATCACACGAATCTTCCCTTTTCTGCACGAATCAAATTAGAAGATCATCAACCAAACTATTAAAAAAATCAGCAACTGAAAGCAGCAGAACAACACTTAAACATATTATTACCCCATGATTCGGGCATTTGTAGAAGACTCGGCCAGGGTTGCGGATTGTGGTTGAGACGCGACGGATGACTCTGCGTGATTTGCAGCAGTGGGACCACACCAATGGCAGCGGGTTGCGATGAGCAATCAGCTGCGGTGCGCGTGCCGGCGGGTGTGTGATGAGACCCACAGGCGATGGTACGGGTGGCGACTTGGCGCATATCTGGTTGTTGCCTGCTGAAGAGCAGGTGGACGAGCAGCTAACGGACATGGTTGCTGCGGCCAGAGCTTCTGATGCTAGGCAGAGTAAGTAGAGAAGAGGAGAAGCGAACGTTGGATATGTCAGTTTCATTACTTGCAGAGTAGTATAGCACCATATATAGTCATAGTCTAGGTTTGGATTCGAACCAGCTACAGGAGCACGTCTTTCTTTTTTCTAAAACTCGGCAACGTCTCTTTACTGGTACACTAGCTTATTTTGTACGCCTTCCCAAGTCTTTGATTTTCTTTCCCTTTTTTTGCGAGGAAGGAAGGAGGACAAAATTGAGAGTTCCTCGGACTCGAACCCAAGACCTCTCGGTTGAAAACCAAGGGTGCTAGTCACTTATGTGGCGAACGTTCCCTGTGAGGAGGACGGCAGACGAACGCATTTTGCTTGCAGTTTTCTTCCTATATATAAAAAAGTATGCTACATGGTGTCCGCTTAGTCAAAAAACGATTGTGCCAACCTTGACCATTCGATTGACATTCAACGTCTGTCGCGTTTCTTCAGTCTCTTCTTCCTCGAGCCGCCAAAGCCAAACCAGCGCCGGCGGGACCGCCTACTCCCGCCTCCCACGGCTGGCTGTGATCTTCCCCGGCTCCTGTTTGTTCCCGTCCGAGGCCTCACCATCGTCCTCCGCGCTCGCCGCGGCACCGCCCTCCGGTGTTGTCAACATGGTCAACAACCGAGAGGAATAAGGAGATGACTGTACATGGTGAGGATGACAGTAGGGACCCAGCAGCGCGCGCAGTAATTTTGTTTTTTCGGGAAGGAGAAGGGTATCAACTGGGTTGTGCGGGACCCGTGGCCCGTCTAGACCAGGCTTTTATTTCATATGTTTAGCACATGACCAGCCCAGTTTGTTTTTTCCTTTCTGAAAAATGTCTAGCCAGCTATTTTGTTTTTTTGCAGAATTACCAACATAGGCCTACTTGCTTTTCTACGCCCTGCTGGGCCGGAAATCTTTCAAGACGAGGAGGGATGCATTTTGCCCAGAAAATGGGCTATAAGTAATAATAAATGAGCTATAAGTAATAATAAATGGGCTGTAAAATGAAAAAAATACAGCAAACAGGCAATTAGTTCCCAAATAATGTTTTATTTCGGATTTTGATATTTTAAATTTCATTGTTTTTGTGCGGGTAAAATTTCATTGAATTTAAATTAAGGTATATTTAGACTTGAAATTAATTTGAATCCGGCTAGAAATTTCGGGCTGTATACTGTTTGGGACAGATTTGGAGGTTGACTTGTGGGTCTACTAGGTTGACGTGTACTTTGGCTTCGTCAACTTAGTCCACAAACGATTCTAGCAGCAGTGACCGTTGGATGTTAATCCAACGACCGTGCTGCTTCTTCAATATCTGATCATCTTGCTCCAGCCGCCCAAACCAGCTCCGGTGGGACTGCCTGCTCCCGTCTCCCGTGGCCAGCTGTGCTGCCGCACAGGCCGCACCGCCCCAACCTACTTCATTGCTGGCCAGGCCATTCCTCTACTCACCCACACCTCCTGTTATTTTCCAGCGGCGGCAGCCGGACCAGCAAACCCTCGTACTCCCCACTGCGTGGGCAACCATTGCCGAGTCTTCCCCGGCTCTGTGTCCTTCCCTTCCTAGGCCTCGCTGTCTTCCACCGCCATGGTGCTCTCGGCGCGGCCTGGTCAACGTGGTTAACGAACGACATCCATCGGCCATGGACTGTACGCGCAAAATAATGATTCCTCCACCTGACAGCTGGGACCCACCGGAAGGGCCTCTGTATTTCGCGAAAAAACGCCCCCCCTGCTGACATGTCGGACCCACCAGCTATATCTTCGCACGCAAGGAAGTGCCTCCTTATTACGCACAAAAAAATGAATACCCACCCTGCTAGATGGGACCCACCATAGTGGGAGGATGACTTGTGGGCCAACTAAGTTGACGGGGATGGAGGGCTTTGTCAACTTAGTCAATATGAACATTCTAGCTCCAGTGACCGTACGACGTCCATCCAACGGCCATAGTGCTTCTTCAACCTCTGGTCTTCTTGCTCCAGCCGCCCAAAGCAGCGCCGGTCGTGCCGCGTGCTCCTGCCTCTCGTGGCCGGCTATGATGCCGCGGAGGCCTCACTGCCCCCTACTACTCACCCACACCCCCTGTTATTCTGCGGCGACGACAACCTCACGCCGCAGCCGAACCAGTGAACCCTCGTACTCCTCTCCGCGCGGGCTACCACTGCTGCGTCTTCCCCGGCTCCGCGTCGTCCCCTTCCTAGGCCTCGCCGTCGTCCAGACCATCGCCCTGGTGCTCTCGGCGCGGTGTGGTCAACATGGTCAACGACTGACTTCCATCGGAAGAGTACTTTACGTGGAGAGGCTGACAGCTGGGTCCAGGCGGCCACAAGGAAGTGCCTCCTTATTACACGCAAAATAATTATTCGTCCACCCGACAGCAGGGACCCACCAGACGGGCCACCTTATTTCGTGAAAAAAATGTTTCCCCCCTGATAGCTGGGACCCACTGGACGGGCCAGCGTATTTCGCAAAAAAATGTTCCCCGCGCTGTCAGCTCGGACCCACCGGAAATGCCTCCTTATTACGCACAAAAAAAATGAATACTCCCCTTGCTAGCTGGGACCCACCATGGTGGGAGGCTGATTTGTGGGCGTACTAAGTTGACTGGGACGGGGGCCTTTGTCAACTTTAGTCAATAGGAACGATTCTAGCTCCAGTGACCGTATGATGTCCATCCAACGGCCGTAGTGCTTTTTCAACCTCTGGTCTTCTTGCTCCAGCCGCCCAAAGCAGCGCCGGTCGTGCCGCATGCTCCTGCCTCCCGTGGCCGGCTGTGCTGCCGCGGAGGCCTCACCGCCCCCTACTATTCCCACCACTGGCCAGGCCCTGCGGCGACGGCAGCCTCACACTGCAGCCGAACCAGTGAACCCTCGTACTCCTCTCCGCGTGGGCTTCCACTGCCACTTCTTCCCCGGCTCCTCGTCGTCCCCTTCCTAGGCCTCGCCGTCGTCCACCGCCCTGGTGCTCTCGGCGCAGCGTGGTCAACATGGTCAAGGAACGACTTCCATCGGACATGGACTGTACGTGGAGAGGCTGACAGCTGGGTCCACGGCTGCAGCAAGGAAGTGCCTCCTTATTACGCGGAAAATAATGATTCCTCCACCTGACAGTTGGGACCCACCGGACGGGCCACTGTATTTCACAAAAAAAACGTTTCCCCCTGACTGCTGGGACCCACCAGCTACATCTTCGCACGCAAGGAAGTGCGTCCGGGCAAAAAAACAAAATGATTCGCCTCCCTGACCGCTGGGACCCACCAGCGACACCTTCACACGCAAGGAAGTGCGTCCGGCAAAAAAAAAAGATTCGCCCCCCTGACTGCTGGGACCCACCAACTACATCTTCGCATGCAAGGAAGTGCGTCCGGGCAAAAAAAACCAAAACGATTCGCCCCCCTGACTGCTGGGACCCACCAGCTACATCTTCGCATGCAAGGAAGTGCCTGACAGTCGGGACCCACCTGGTCGAAGCGTACGTAGCGTTATCATTCTGGTCGCGAACGTGTACGTACATATATACTGGTGGATGTAGAGGCGCGCACGTGTCGTAGTAGAGGCGCACACGTAGCATGTACACGTACGTACAACGCCCACGGTGCAAGAAAGAAAATACGGCCACGTACGTACATACGGGCAGGGTCTCTAACGCCTACCGCGCATACGTACATCGCTGGGTCGGAACGGAGAAACAACGTCATCGTCGTGTTCATGGGGAGCCAACCGGTTGGGTCGGAACGGAATGTGTGGCCGTGTTCATCGGGAGGGCTTGGACGAAACATGCGATGGAAACGAGGCCTGGCGTACCGCACAACGGAGGAAACGGCCTTGTGTTTTACCGACCACGTTCGAAACGGGGTCCTGTTGATCGGGAGGGGCCTGGCGTACCGCAAAACAGAGGAAATGGACCTTCTACGGTCGAAATGGGGGTCTTGTTGATCGGGAGGGGTGTGGCGTACCGCCAAACGGAGGAAACGGACCTCCTACGGTCGAAACGGGGGTCCTATTGATCGGGAGGGGTGTGGCATACCGCAAAACGGATGAAACGGACCTCCTACGGTCGAAACAGGGGTCCTGTTCATCGGGAGGGGTGTGGCGTACCGCAAAACGGGACTCCATGGGATACTGTTCATCTTCACCGTCGACCTCCTCCAGACTCCACGGGCTACCGTCGACTCCTCCAGCCTCCACAGGCTCCTGTTCATCCAGCCTCCACCGCGCGCTACTCCACCGGCTACTGTTCAACCACCCCTTCACGGGCACCCCTCCACCGTCTACTGTTCATCCAGCCCTCCACACCACAGGGTCCTGTTCAACCACCCCACCACGGCCACTCCTCCACCGTCTACTGTTCATCCAGCCCTCCACACCACGGGTTCCTGTTCATCCAGAGGCAACGCCACCGCTCATTGTTCATCCATCCCCCCACAACGCTTACTGTTCATCCAATCGATCGGCTTCAGTTAGCAGCAGTAGCGAAGGAATCGCTCCATCGGGTTCAGCTAACAGCCATCGATCGATCGCTCGGGTTCAGTAACTCGTAGCCTGCAGTGCAATCGCTCGGGTTCAGTTAGAGCCCAACGCCTCGCTCGGCTTCAGTTAGAGCCAACGCCTCGCACACACGCGCGTACGTACGAGAGAAACGCGCATCGCTCCGCCCCCGACCTCCCACCGTAACCGGCAACTCCCCGAAATTTTTCTCCCCCTCGCTTCTACCATGGTTTTTTCCGTCATGGACAGCCCAAAGAATGTCATGCAGCTGCGTCTCTGGCCCGCCCAGGACGAAAAGCCCATTTTCTGTCATAGAAGTAGGAGCCCACCACATCTATGATGATACCGGGTTTTGTCACAATTATCATCATAGAGGTGTCATATGTATGACATAAGTTTTTTTCGTTCGGCCCAAAATGTCACGGATGTGTCTTTTTTTGTAGTGGTTACTCTCATTAGAAGGTGGGCACGGGTAGCTAATCCGCTCTTCCTCCTTTTGTTCTTCACTCTCCTCATCATCTTTTTCATCCAATGAGCTCACTGTTTCATCAATTTCTTCTTCCATAGCTTCCTGCAAAATATTAGTCTCTTCTTGGACATTGTTGACTTTCTTCAAAAAAGCATTAATATAGTAATTGTATTCATAATTTTCATAGCAATATCCAAGTATAGCAAGATTTTACGGCCTATAACCATCATCATCAAAAGCTTCATACTTTTCAAACAAAGCTTTAATATCATAGGCAGCCTTAAAAGCAACAAATTCTTCTATTTGTTCCACATCATAGTAATCATATATACCATTAGCATAGGAAGCTAAGGTTTCATTATCGTTAAATTTGCATGAAAAGGGGAGGTGTGGAGCCTCCATCCTAGAGCAACAAGTAATATCATATCTCAAGCATAGATTCTAGGCATACCAACACAACATAATAAATTGATCCCATAATAGTTTCCCTTTTTGTGTCGAGCGATAATCCCTAAAGTATTCACGTTGATCCAACGTGTCTCCCATTATAAAGTTGAATGGGGCTTTCTCAGGATTATCAAAGTAGTACATAATATCTCTCGCATAATGAGAGTGGGGGTTTTAGGAGTTACCCCATCTTCATGAGTAGCAAGTAGAACTAATTTTTTTGGTATTTTGCGTTCCATATCCATAACTGAAGATAGAGAACAACTTAGAACAGCAAATAAAAATTACTTAGTGATAAAGCAAACAAGCACACACAAGAATATTCACCCCATGCTATGACTCCCCGGCAACGGCGCCAGAAAAAGGTCTTGATGACCCGCAAGTATACGGGATCGCAACAGTTTTTGATAAGTAAGAGTATCAAACCCAACGAGGAGCTAAAGGTAGAATAAATATTCCCTCAAGTTCTATCGACCACCGATACAACTCTACGCACGCTTGACGTTTGCTTTACCTAGAACAAGTATGAAACTAGAAGAACTTTGTAGGTGTGATATGATAGGTTTGCAAGATAATAAAGAGCATGTAAACATAAACTAGGGGCTGTTTAGATAAAGATGCAATAAAGTAAATATTAGTAGAGAGCTTTTTGTTACGAGAAAGTTATTTGTCCAAGGCAATTGATAACTAGACCGGTAATCATTGTTGCAATTCTATTTGAGGGAGAGGCATAAGCTAACATACTTTCTCTACTTGGATCATATGCACTTATGATTGGAACTCTAGCAAGCGTCCGCAACTACTAAAGATTCATTAAGGTAAAACCCAACCATAGCATTAAAGTATCAAGTCCCCTTTTATCCCATACGCAAACAACCTACTTACTCGGGTCTGTGCTTCAGTCACTCACGCAACCCACCATAAGCAAATCATAAACATATTGCAAACCCTACAGCGAGAATCCCTCACGCTTGCGCGACACGGAGGGCACAATAGGACAACACCAATAATAAAACATGCAACTCAAACCAATCACGATCATCAATTAACCCATAGGACAAAACGGATCTGCTCAAACATCATAAGATAGCCATACATCATTGGGAAATAATATATAGCGTTGAGCACCATGTTTAAGTAGAGATTACAGCGGGTAAGAGAGAGGTTACACCACTGCATAGAGGGAGGAAGAGTTGGTGATGAAGGCGGTGAAGTTGTTGGTGAAGATCGCGATGATGATGATGGCCCCCGGCAGCGCTCCGGTGCCACCTGAAGCAAGGGGAGAGGGCCCCCCTTCTTATTCTTCTTCCGTGACCTTCTCCCTAGATGGGAGAAGGGTTTCCCCTCTGGTCCTTGGCTCCCATGGCATGGGAGGGGCGAGAGCCCCTCCGAGATTGGATCTATCTCTCTGTTTCTGCGTTCTCTGATTCTACCCCTTCACTGTTTCCTTTATTTCTGGAGATCCGTAACTCTGATTGGGGTGAATCTTTCGCCCAGATTTTTCTTGTAAAATTAGCTTTCTTGTGGCAAAAGAAGGGCATCAACCGCCTTACGGGTGGCCCATGATAGCCCAGGCCATGCCCCGGGGGGGTTATCTCATGGCCACCCCGGACACCGTTTCGCGTTGATTCTTTCTTCGGAAAATCCCAAATATTCCAAAATAATTCTCCGTCCGTTTTTATCCCGTTTGGATTCCGTTTAATATTGGTTTTCTGCGAAACATAAAACATGCAACAGACAGGAACTGGCACTGGGCACTTGATCAATATGTTAGTCCCAAAAATAGTATAAAAAGTTGCCAAAAGTGTATGAAAGTTGACAACTAATGGCATGGAACAGTCAAAAATTATAGATACGACGGAGACGTATAACTTGCCCAGGAGGCGATTGTAGGCGGCGACCCGGAAGGCGTCAAGATGCTGAAGAAAGCAAAAATCAGATCAAGGCCAACGCTCTAAAGATTCGACCGAACTACTACGTCGGGGGCTACACCCAGTGGATGCGCTGGCGCGCCCCCACAAAGAAGAAATTGCAAGAAAAAGAAGACTTACCAGAACGGCGCGCTCCAGGTCGCGCGTCCGCTCCACCTCGGCCTGGGCAAAGGCCTCGAGCCGTTCCGTCCGGCCTCGCAGGCAGCGGCTGACGGTGTCCAGCGCCGCCTCCTCCTGGGTCAGAGGCCCGAAGACGACGGCGCCCCCGCTTCGCGCCAGCTGTGGCGTGGCAGCTCGACGCCCTCCCTGCCGGGCACCAAGACATGCTCCCCGCTGGCCGCTCGCGACGCGGCCAACACCTCCTCCGACGCCCCTCCTGGCGCCGACGACGACCCGGACACCGGGACGCTCTGCGTCGCCGCCTCCGGACCAGACGCCGGGATGGCCTGCTGCGCCACCACCGGCCCAGCTGCCGGGGTGGCCTCCGGCACCGCCGCCCGCGGTGCCTCCTCCAAAACCGGCGGCGCCTCCGGTGCCGCCGCCTGCAACGCCTCCTCCAAGATGATGCCGCCTCCACCGCCATCAGCCCCCGCTCGCTCGACCATGTTAGCCCGCGGCGGGCTGTCATCCGCCACCTCCACGACCTCCCGGTCGAGGACCACCACCTCAGCCCGGCCTCCACGGCCGCGCTCCCTCACCGACGATGGCTCGAAGACCGTCGCCGCCACCACCGTGCCCTCCGGTATCTCGTGCCAGGCCGGCTCGGCGACGGCTCGCGCCCATGCCGCCGCCGCGTCGGTCCAAGCACGGACCGACGCCGCCTCGAGCTCCGCCTCAGCCCGGTTCCTATCCCGCCAGGCCAAGGCCTCGGCGTCGTTCGGGTCCAGGCCGAGGTCCGAGTCGCCCTGTCCCTCCACCTCGACCTGGTTGGCGAGGTCGGACCGACTCCTGCAGAAGGTTGCCCCTTCGGCGGCTGCGGCTTCCGCCGCCGCCCTCGCCAGCGCGATTGGCGACCTGAAGAAGAAGACAGCAAAAGCAAAAAAGAAACAAGACTAGCTCAGAAAAATTTGGGCGCAAACAAGAGATGAAGCTTACACCGTCAAGACCGGGACCGGGGTTGGCCTCCCGTGCCCGCTGCCGTGCTTCCTCTTGGCCGGCTGGGTCCGTCGTGCGCTTCGAGGCCCGGGGTCGCGGCGCGACGCTGTCCTTCCCATGCGGGCGGCTCGGCGCCATCCCGTGCGAGGACCCGGCTCCGCCCGCGTCGCCGCCTCCCCCGCCCAACGCCGCTACACCAACAACCGGCGTCAGCATCGCCCGCACTGTGCCGTGTTCAGCGATTCAAGACACATGAAGAAAGGTGCGAGAATTACTCGCGCGACGCCCAGCGCCGGCGTCGGACTCGGCCTCGGCCTCCTCCTCCCCGCGATGGGCCGCGGGCTCCTTTGGCGCCACCGGCGCCACCTGCGACGGAGCCCGGGTGTAAGGATGCCAAATCGCGTTCAGAAGTATCTCCCGCGTCGCATCAGGACGAATGAGGAGGTGCGCAGTAGCAAAGTAAGAAGACCAGACATTCACCTGCGGCGCCGAGTTCGACTCGTAGTATGGCGCCTTGCCGAACCGCCAATCCTCTCCAAGGTTGGCCCTGGAGATGTCGTTCACGCTGCGCGCGATTTGCTCCGCGGACAGTCGCGTCGACCCCATACGGTTAGGGTCTTGAAGGCCGACCATCTCGCCGATGAGGTAGGAGCGCCCATGAAGCGGAAGGACTCGACGCATGATGAACTCGGCGAGGAGGTCGGTGCCGGTGAGCCCCTCCTGCGTCCTCATCACCGTCACCCGCTCATTGAGATTGACGATCTCCTGCGACGGGCGCCTGGGCGAGTAGCCCCAGTTCGTCTTCGCCCGCGGCGGCACGATGGAGAAGTCTGAAAGATTGATGCAATCCGTCCCATGGTTGCGGACGTAGAAGAAGCACTTCTGCCACTTCTTGGCAGAGTCCTCCAGCGGGATCTTGGGGAAATCCGCCCCCGGCCGCTTCGAGATAACGGCGGCGCCGCAATCGGCGAACTCCCCGGCCGACGGGCCCTGCTGCTTCAGGAGAAGTGCGCCAGAGGTCGATCGTGGGCTCGACCCCCAGGTACCCCTCGCAGAGCGTGACAAAGCCGGAGCGCTGGACGATGGCGCCGGCGCCAAGATGATGCGTCTGGAGCCCGAAGAACTCCAGGAACGCGCGGAAGTAGGCGCTCGCCGGCAGGCCAAACCCGCGCTCGAAGTGCGCGATGAAGACCATGCGCTCCTGCCCTTTGGGCCGAGGCCTCTGCTCACCACGCGGCAGGCGGACGCCAACGTCCGTCTCCCGCGGCAGGCGCCGCGTTGCCCGGAGCTGGGTGATGTCCTCGGGGGTGACATTCGAGGCCATCCAGGAGCCCGATGGCAGCGACATGATCGAAGGAAGAGGAAGGAAGATGAACGGCGAAGGAGCTCTGCTCGGAGCAGCGGGCGCAGCAGTGCGTCAGTTGCAAAGAGCGAAGCGAGAGCAAAGGGACAGGAGGGCGCGAGCGAGAATAATGTCCGCCGCCCCCTGCCCCCGGTTTATAACCCTCAGTTTGAACGTGGGAAAGTGGGGAAGTGGGATCGTCTGCACGCGCCCGTTCCACTACCTCGCAATAAGTGCGCACTCACACGCGAGTAACTGCCCCGGGAGCAACCGGCCCCCGGACGCCGCAATCAATCCGCGCGCGCGGGACAAGGGCGCGCGGCGGCGGGCCCCAGCCCGTCGCCCAGTCGCGTCACGCGCGTGGCCTGTCAGGTCCCTCCAACTTCCAGGCACCACGTCGCGCCCGCGCGAAGCCCGAGGGATTGCCCCAAGATTCGGCGGACACCTCGGTTCCCGCCATGGCCGGGATGCCACAATCCGGTTTCCGAGAAAACCGGCACACAGTGGGTGTTGCCGGACCCAGCGCTCATAGAATCCGCCTTTCTTAAGGGGGAAACTGCGAAGGCCCACTCATCCGAAGACGGTGGACCTTCACAGCTTCGGGGACTACTGTCGGGGGATGGACCCCGGGCAGGCAACGGAACCCGGATCCTCTTCAAAAACAACAGGGCTAGCACCGCCCCTCATTACTGGCACACGCTTGGCCGGGTCGCTCGACCCGGCCAAGTCCCGCGACCCGGACAGACTCGCCGACCCGGCAAGACACGTCGACTCGGCCCCAACAACTAGCGCAAGACAGTTGGACTCGGCACGACCAAAGCTTCCTCAACAAGCTAGCACCACCCGTGGCGTGCTCCGCAATCCGGCCACGGGTCAGCTCCCGTCCCATCCAGCCCGTACGATGGGACGCGTCTTCAATCAGCGATGACCAAGGCAATAGTGCCCCGTCCATGCCTCTGGTCAGCCGGAGCGTGGCAACAGTGCCCCTCACCTACCCGCTGACCAGGGCCGGCGTGGCTACAATGCTCCCGCCCTCACCGCTGACGACAACAAGCGGTAGCCTGACGGAGAGCACTGTACATGACTCGACTCGGCCATGCCCTAACGATCGACAAGACGGCGCACTGT
Organism: Triticum dicoccoides; assembly: GCF_002162155.2. NCBI lineage: Eukaryota > Viridiplantae > Streptophyta > Magnoliopsida > Poales > Poaceae > Triticum > Triticum dicoccoides. The sequence continues at coordinate 289,757,537 of NC_041393.1, read as the reverse complement.
TCCCCTAGGCACGCGGGGCCCGTACCTAGGGGAACCCGGTGAACCACAAGCCCTCGGCAGGACCCAACCCAGGTTCCCGGACGCGGACAATACGGACCCACCGACTTGTAACATTACCATTGTACCCCCGAGGGGTTGGTCTATAAAACCCCCCAGGAGCCCACGATCATACAAGAAAGTGAGACACAGAGAACGCATACGAGAGAAGAGCAAGTAAGCATAGGACTAGCCACCGAACGGCAACACCGGAGAGAAGGAGCAGCCCAAGCCTTGGCCAGCTTCCTTCCTCCTCCATACAACTCCAGGAGCGACATTGTACTATCGATCATCCAACTACACTCGGCAGGACTAGGGGTATTATCTCTCCGAAGAGCCCCGAACCTGGGTATGTCCGGCGTCCCATGCCCGCTCATGCCAACCTCGCCTCTGGAGTCCACCAGCGCCCTCGAGCCTCCTCCTCTCTTTAGCCATCCCTCGGCATCTGTCGTGCGCCCACCACGACACCCACCTTTGATGGGCGTGGTCTGGTGCCGGCGGTGCCTCCTGAGGCCCATGGGGCGACGGTGCCGGTGGAAGTGTCTTCAGGCGACTCCCATGGGGGAGGAGAGGAAGATGAAGAAGAGGAGGTGCGCGACTCGGAGGCGACCACAGAAGGGACCGGGGAGACCTCTCCCCGGCGCAGGGCTAGCATCCTCCGCACCTTGCCGGACGATGATGAGACCGACGCCACGCGGGAGGAAGAGGATCCACACGCGACCCCGAAGAAGGACGGGTCGGCACTGATCTCCCAAGGGGCCGCTTCTGCCCAGGCCCTGCCCGAAGCCGCCTCCAGCCCTTCTGGTGTGCCCTCTTCCGCTCCTGGACCTCTCGAGGCTGCACCAAGGACCAAGAGGCTCTCGGGATTTAAGCTCAGCAAGAGGTCGGTGGCCTATGCCGCGATTGACCAGTAAGTGCTTGAACTTCGTCTTGTTCTTGTTTTTGCTGCCGGGGCTTGACGCTCTCCATTAATTGGTTAGGCCGCCGCTTGCGGCGAAGAAGAAGGAGGACACGGTGGCTCCGTCTGGGGCAGACTCATCTGTCGCGGCCGCGCCTTCATCTGTGGGAGGCGGTGAAGTTCGCACCTCCCCTGCCCGATCGTCCTCGCGAGGCCCGAAGGAGTGCTCTGGCAGGGTGCCAGCCCCCATGGCCCCTGCTGGCTCCGGAGGTGCCGGCGCCTGATGCTGTTGCTGAGGTAGCCAAGGCTCAGGAGCCCCCAATCTCCCAGGCCGTGGTTATGCTGCCGCCTTCTCCTCCTGCACCGCTGGTTTCGGGTTCTTCTACCTCCTCTGCTGTCTTGGACCGCGCCCTTTGTGAGTTGGGTCAGCTACGGGAAGACCTTCAAGGCACCGACTCCCATCTGGTAGCCGGACGCCTGGAGTTGTCTCCGGCTGGCTTCATTCTGACACCTCCATCCGGGCGGCGCTGAGGCTAGCCGCGGCAGCCTCTAAGGAGGAGAAGTAGGCCGCCACCCAGGCTGCCGCTGCCCGCGATGCGGCATTGAAGGATGCCACGGTCGCCTAGGACTGCTTCAAGGTGCTAGAGGCCGAGCTGCAGGGTTTGCGCGATGAGCTCGCCAAGGAAGCTCGCGACCGCCAGGCGAAGGAGGAGGAGATGAAGGCTCGGGAGGATGCCATCAGGGACCGCGATGCCGAGCTGACCGCTGAACGTGGCCGGCTGGGGACGCTGCAGCAGAAGTTGAAGGCGGAGAGGGCCGAGCTGGACGCCAAGGCGAAGGTCCTGGCCGAGGACCGCGTGGCCTTCACGCTCCTTGAGGAGAGGTCTCGCAAGGCGCTGAAGACGCTCTACGAGAGCGGCTTGGAGAAGCCGTTGGCTGGCGCCAAGGATGGCCCCGCCCAGCTTCTTCCTTTTTTGGTCGAGGCGCTCGAGGAAGTTGTGGCCGGCGTCGGCCCCATGGCCAAGGTTGAAGCTCGCATCCTTTCTTCTACGGTGCTGACGCGTGTCTTCAGCCACGTCTACCTTCGCAACCCTGGCGCCAATCTCGACGAACTTCTGGAGCCTGTGGACACAAGTGCTTCGCCGCCGCTGCTGAAGCTATGAAGGGCCAGGTGGAAGCCTTGCTGGCGAAGTTCGCACCTTTGCCACTGCGCCCACGATGGGTGCTGCTGGTCCCGTGGCCCTGGGAGGTGGAGCTAGCGGGGGCGACACCATCACGGAGGCGGAGCCCTTGGCGAATGACAACATTGTCCAAGGGTGATCTTCTTGCGGCTTCTTTCCTGTTTCAACTCCTGCAATGTGCACCGTGCCTCGTGGAGGCGTTTAAACTTGCGTTTGGTATTGCGAAGACAATTATGGTTTGTAATATTTGCTTCTGGATTTGCTTCAAAGTCTTGCAGTTTCCTTCCTATTTGCTTTATGTTCTATGTCGGCAGAGCCCGACCCCGCACATACCTCAACCGCCGTTAGCCTTGACCGGATCACCAGGACGGGACCAAGGAGTGAAGGGCTAGGTTACAAGTTAGGCTCCTGAGCCGCGATGCTCAGGAGTCCCCCTTGACGCGCAAACAGCAAATAGGGAGGGAATGTAGGGGTAGGTCTGGCGTTCTACGTCGGCAGGGCCTGGCCCCGCGCATACCTCAACCTCCATTAGCCTTGCGGAACTAAGGAGTGAGGGGCTACGTGACCCGTTAGGCTCCTGAGTCGTGATGCTCAGGAGCCCCCCTTGACGTTCAAACAGTCTTCGTACCTTGGCTCCGCTCGGGGAGGGGCGCACGACGACCAGGCCCGAGGGACCTGGCTGGGTGGCGTGCGCTCGGGCGTGACCCGGGCGCAGCCCCCGTGTCCAGCCCCCTCATGTGACCTCCCGAGGGGAGGTGTTGCGATGAGGCCAAACACTGAGCTCTGGGCTCCATGAGGTTGATACGGCCGTGGGCCGCCCTCAGTTGTTTATCACCAGCGCGGATGTAACGCCCCGGTTTCGATGCGCCAGGTGTCTGCCAGTTATTCGCCGTTGTTGCCATGTCATTTGCTTGCGTGTTGCATTTTGCCATGTCATCATCTGCATTTCATCCGCATGTTTTCCAAAACTTGTATCCGTTCAGGTTCCGCCGGTTCTCTCCGTTGTCCGTTCTGAGTCCGGACACACTCGCACGCGCCCGCGGCACCTCTGAAATATTATTTTATAAGTGGCGTAAAAATGTTCTCGGAATGGGTTGCAACTTGTCGGGCGTTCTTATTATAGTGTAGACAGAGCGCCTGTCAAGTTTCTTCGCATTCGGAGTCCATTTGATAGCCCAACCGTTAAACCTACCATCGCAATATAGCTGGTCTATCGTCGGACGTTTTCGGTCTCCGGAAACAGTTGTCGGGCTGCATTTCTTCCCTCTCCTCTCAGCCCAACCTCCTCTTCTTAGCCCACAAGGCCCAACCTACCCCTCCTCGCCGTCGGTGCCATCCAATCGAGATCGGAGGCTCCAAAATGCCCCAAAACCCCCCTCTAACCCTAGCCCCCTGCTATATATGGAACCCCTAGTCCATTTTGGGCATCCCCTAGCCCCCCACCAACCTCTAGCCCTTCCCTCCTCAATTTCCGCGCCGGCCCTCTCCTTCTCCGCCACTTGGCGCTGCCCCCACCGCCAGCCAACACCCCGCGCCGCCGCCAGGTCAGCGGATGCGTCCCCGCGCCCACTCCCCGTTCGCCACGCGTCCCCTGGCGGCTTCCCCCGCCGTGGCCCCCCCAGGCCCGGGCCAGGCCCGC
>NC_041393.1:289695067-289753051 GCF_002162155.2 Triticum dicoccoides | reverse complement strand
GAGCCCGCGCGCCCGAGCGAGCGCCGCCTCCCCGCTCCAGCGCCATCGCCACCGCCACCACCACTGCACCGCCAGCTCCCTGCCGTCTCTCCGCTCGCCGGCGACCAAGGCCGCCGGAGCAAGCCCGCCGCCGGTGACTGGCTCCTCCCAGGCCGGACCCCGCCTCGTATCTCTCTCCTCCTCCTTCCTTCATTTTTCTCTCCCTCTCACTCGTCTCCCTCTCCCTGTAGGTCGCCGCCGCCCATGGCCTCGCCGCCGGCTATCTCCCCGACCGGATCCGGCCTGGCCACGGCCGGATCCGCGGCCTCCCCGTCGCCCTCGCTCTCCTCCCGGCCTTCCCATCACCGGCGCCGCCACTGCCTCGCCATGGCCACGACCTCGTCTGCCCGTGCCTCTGACGGGTGGGCCTCCGCCGCCGGACGTGTCCGACCGGGCACGGACATGTCCGCCCAGATCTGACCCGCGAGGTTGTTTTTTTGCCCAAGTCCCTAAAAATTTCATATTATGTGTGCATCTTTGTCAGCTTGTATCTCCGTTTGTGCTGCTCCATTTCGTGCGTGTAGTATGTCAAATTGTTCGTCTCAACGAGTACTTCATTTCATTCCATTGCACCATGTTCATTTGAGCTCATCTTGATGCCTGAATCATCATCGCAAGAGTGCTATATAATGTTGTCTGCTGTCTGTTAACAGAACTTGCTCATTTGTCATTTTTGCCATGTTTGATGTGTGCATTCTATGGGGTTGATGTCTACATGTGTTTTGAACTATGCCATGCCATCTTTACAGTGGTGTATGCCATGTATTTTTGTGATCAATGTGGTGATTAGCACAAGCATGCAAAGTAGGCTTCGTGATGTTGCTGATTTTAGTCCCTGTTCTGCTGTTATTTTGATGTCATGTAAACATGATGCTACAAAGAGATCCATGCATATTTTGAGATACTTCAGTAAGGATGTTTTGAACGTATGGTTATTCTCTATCCATTCATGCCCCTGGTTACAATTATGGAGTAGTCTAGCATGTCATTTTCGTGCTCTACTTTTGCCACAAAATGTTTCCTGGCAGATTATTTACATGTTATTCAATTTTGCCAAGGTTGTTGTAGTTGATCCTTGCATGCTATGAACTTGTTCTTGCCTTGGTTTGTTTCATAAACATGTCTTCTTGCTGATGCTATGCTTATCTTGTCATGCAATGAATCAAGCTTGTTTAGTAGGGTACTTGCTGTTGCTGTTTTGCTAGGCTGAATCTGTTATTTCGTGATGCTATGTAAACCTGCTGCTACAAGTCATTCTATGCATAATCTCGAGATGTTCACTAAGGGTGTTTTATTATACATGTCATGCTCTATCCATCCATGCTCCTGGTTGCATTTATAGCCTGCTGTAGCTTGTTGTAAACTTGCTCCAAAGTTGCTTAATAATGTTGCTGTCAGCCTGTTAACATTAAGTTCAGTTGTTGCCATGATTGTTGTTAGTGATCCATGCACCCTATGAACTTTCTATTGCCATGCTTAGCTTCATAAACATGTCTTCTTACTGTTGGGTACCTTGTCATGCCATGTATTGATCTGTGGTGAGTGGTACAAGCTCACCAACATGCCTACTTATCGTTGTTCCTGCCATGCCCTGTTTGCTGAATCTGTTAACGAAACTTGCTATGTTTACGTGGGTGCCATCATATCTTCTGATCCTTTTTGGCTCATGGTCAGTAAAGGACTTTTGTTCTATGCAATTAGTAGATTCATGCCATGCCTTTGTTTGCCATGTTAAGTTCCTGTAGCATGTTGTTTGATAGCTCTAAACATTGCAACCTGATGTTATTTTTATAAAGTCTGAAACTGTTATTATTTGCAATCTTGCCATGTGTGTTTGAGCATGTTCTAGTGATTTCTAGAGATAGCTCAGTGTTCATGTTTTGTTATGCTTTACCTGTACATCATGCCCATGTCTTTTGTTCTTATGTTGAGCTGCTGTAGCATATTGTTTTGATGCTTGCAATATGCCTAGTTGCTGCTTTGGGCAGATTGTTGCTATATCTTGTATAGTGTGTGTGTGTGTTGAATCGTTGCTCCCTTTTGAGTGTGCTCTATATGGAACTTGATCGATTTTGCATGTAGTTTCATATTATCATGTTGCATCCTTGTTTTGAGGTGTTTGCTTGATGTTTGGGTGCATTTTGCATCAATGCCATGTTTAACTTGTTTTGCTCATATCTTCTAGGCCGTAGCTCCGAATTAAATGAACGTTATATGTAACTTGACTAGAATCTCGTGTAGATCATCTTGGTGCATCTTAACTTGCTGCTTAACAACTTGAACATAAGGTTTGGTTAGATCTGGACCAATTTCGAAATATGCATATGAGGACTTACCGGAATTGTTATATGTTGTTCCCGACCTCATTTAAACTTCCCTTGATGTGTTGCTCTTGTTTGCATCATCTTTTGCCATGAGTAGCTTCATGTAGTCTTGTCTTGCATCATGCTTGTTGTGCATCATGTCTTGTATTTGTGTGGTGTGTTTACTATGTTGTGTGCTTCTCTCGATAGTTCCCGTTTCGTTGCGATCGTGAGGATTCGTTCGTCTACGCTTGGTTCGTCTTCGTGGCTTCATCTTCTTCATGGACTCGTTCTTCTTCCTAGCGGGATTTCAGGCAAGATGACCGCTACCCTGGATCTCACTACTATCATTGCTATGCTAGTTGCTTCATTCTATCGCTTTGCTGCGTTACCTATCTTTTGCTCATCAAGCCTCCCAAATTGCCATGAACCTCTAACCTTTGACACCCTTCCTAGCAAACCATTGCTTGGCTATGTTACCGCTTTCGCTCAGCCCCTCTTATAGCGTTGTTAGTTGCGGGTGAAGTTGAAGATTGCCCCATGGCGGACAGATTATGTTGGGATATCACAATATCTCTTATATTATTAATGCATCTATATACTTGGTAAAGGGTGGAAGGCTCGGCCTTATACCTGGTGTTTTGTTCCACTCTTGCCGCCCTAGTTTCCGTCATACCGATGTTATGTTCCCGGATTTTGCGTTCCTTATGCGGTTGGGTGATTTATGAGACCCCCTTGATAGTTCGCTTTGAATAAAACTCCTCCAGCAAGGCCCAACATTGGTTTTACCATTTGCCTCACCACCACCTACATTTCGCTTGGGAGTAATTAAAGGGTCATCTTTATTATAGCCCCCCCGGGCCAATGCTTGTCTAAGTGTTGGTCCGAACTAGAGCCCTTTGCAGCGCCCCCTCAGGGAAACTTGAGGCCTGGTTTTAGTTGTACGGATTGCTCATCCAGTGTTGCCCTGAGAACGAGATATGTGCAGCTCCTATCGGGATTGTGGGCGCATCGGGCGGTCTTGCTGGTCTTGTTTTACCATTGTCGAAATGTCTTGTAAACCGGGATTCCGAGTCTGATCGGGTCTTCCTGGGAGAAGGTATATCCTTCGTTGATCGCGAGAGCTTATCATGGGCTAAGTTGGGACACCCCTGCAGGGTATAATCTTTCGAAAGCCGTGCCTGCGGTTATAGGCAGATGGGAATTCGTTAATGTCCGGTTGTAGATAACTTGACACCAGATCCGAATTAAAACGCATCAACCGCGTGTGTAGCCGTGATGGTCTCTTTTCGGCGGAGTCCGGGAAGTGAACACGGTTTTTGGGTTATGTTTGACGTAAGTAGGAGTTCAGGATCACTTCTTGATCATTGCTAGCTTCACGACCGTTCCGCTTGCTCTCTTCTCGCTCTTATTTGCGTATGTTTAGCCACCATACTTGCTTAGTCGCTGCTGCAACCTCACCACTTTACCCCTTCCATTCCCTTTAAGCTTTGCTAGTCTTGATACCCATGGTAATGGGATTGCTGAGTCCTCGTGGCTCACAGATTACTACAACAACAGTTGCAGGTACAGGTTACGCGATGATCATGACGCGAGAGCGATGCTTGCTTGCTTGAGTTCTTCTTCTACTTCTTCTTTGATCAGGGGATAGGTTCCAGGTTGGCAGCCTGGGTTAGCAGGGTGGATGTCGTTTGAGTTTCTGTTTGTGTTTCATCCGTAGTCGGATGGTGCTCTTATGTAAGATGATGTTGTATTCGTGTGGCATTGTATGCCTTTTGTATGTATCTCCATCTATTATGTAATGTTGATGTAATGATATCCACCTTGCAAAAGCGTTTCAATATGCGGGTCTATCCTTGGTGGGACCTTCGAGTTCCTTTTGGATAGGGTCGCATATTGGGCGTGACAGCGGAGCATAGCGCTTTCGTATGTGTACGGGCATAGCCGCTCCTCGGTAGTGTTGTCAGCCAGCGCGGAGCATGGTGCTTCCACTGGTACGTGGGAGGGGGGCCCCCTCTGGGAGGAGCCCCCGGGGCATATGTACAGCCCCGCCCTGGCACGTGGCTTGCACGACAGGGCTAGACGAGGTGTATCTGGGCACTCGTGAGCCAGCGCGGGACTCACGAGGCCCTACCTCAAGGCGGGTTGCGCCTGGTCTTGAGCCTTGGACGGTTGTGCGTTCATGCGAGATGGTTAGATACAAATGCTCTATGTCTTCAGGTCCCGGCCCTCGAGCGAGCTCAGTTACCGCTGGTATGCCAGATCGCGATGCCGTGGACAAGGCCAAGGGGTGAGGGCTGGAGAGCCAGTAAGAGCTCCTGAGTCGCGATGCCCAGGATCCCCCCTTTTAATGCACAAGCGATTTGTATGAGGGAGAGGAGGCCCGTGGTAGGCGGCAGATGATAATCATAGGCAGGTTAAGCATGAAGGGCAAATCAACTTAGATAAATGCAGGAGGGATACATGCCACTAGGTCAGGCCCGAGCTGCTTGGGGATGATGCAGCCCGAGGGGCGCCCCCCAGCAAGGTAAACTAAGGACATAAGCAAAAGGGATACATGCTGCAGGGATAGACCCATGCGGCCTGGGAATGATGCAGCCCTGAGGGTGCTCCTAGCTGAAATGAACTCGAAAGATGTCACCTGGTACCATTGTAGAGGGGGTGTTGGAGTAGCTGAAGATGCGCGGTGAAGAGGCCGACCCTCACGAGCCACCGGAGCCCTGAGCCTCGGGAGGCTCTGGGGGTCCAGGCGGTTCCTCAAGGACCATCTCCATCTCCACCAGGACCGCGTGATGACTGGCCTCCTGAGCCGCCAGAATGCTCCACAGATGGCGTTGGTGGGTAGCAGCCACGTTCGGCAGGCCGAAAGGCATGCAGACGTAGCTTTGCGGCGGACCCTCGCAATGTCCCACGCGCGAAGGCCAGAGGCGCTCCTGAGACGCGGCTCGGTTGAGCCCTGGGAAATCGATGCAGACGCGCAGCCCGCCATCCTCGCCTGGATGGGGAGCTACGCTAGGCAAACGGCGATCGCCGCGCATGGCTCTTGCTTCCTAAAGCTCCTGTGTGGTCTCGGTGATGAACTCCTGAGGGTTGGGCTTTCCACGCCCTAAGACTTCCTGAGGGAAACATGCTGCGAAGCACGCCTCCAAGTGGTGCCCGAGCGCCTCCCTCGTGATTTTGGCAAAGGTGAGGCCCTCCAGAAGAGAGCCCCCAAGCCCTGCCCGAGGAGGGCGCCGGACGCGCCTTCCTATGCGATGGAAGGAGGCGCCCCTTGCACGGGCGCGGATCCTGATGCGGCACCTCCTGAAATGCCAACCTCCTAAGGCCTTGAGCTGGGCGATGTCTTCTTCTTTTTGGGGACTGCCTCCGGAGGGTTCTCGCCCTTGTTGTCCGGGTCCTCGATTGATGCAGTTTGGAAGGCGCGCTCAAGGGAGCACACTGCATCTTTCTCTTCGCAGGGGACTGTGATGATTCCGCCGCTTCCTGCCATCTTGAGGACATTGTAGCCATGGTGGGTTACCGCCATGAACTTGGCCAGGGCCGGATACCCGAGGATGGCATTGTATGGCAGGCGGATGTGGGCAACATCGAAGTCGATGAGCTCGGTGTGGTAGTTGTTGCGCTGTGCGAAGGTGACAGGGAGGCGGACCTGTCCTATCGGGGTGGTGGAGCCGTCAGTAACTCATGAGAAAGCCTTGGTAGGCTGAAGTTGATCATATGGCACTTGAAGGTTGTTGAACATCTCGACGGACAGAACATTGAGCCCTGCGCCGCCATCGATGAGGGTCCTGGTAACTTGCATGTTGCGGATGACTCACGAGCAAACTGCTTGAAGATGCGTTGAGAAGCTGGGGCCTGGGCACCACCCAAGATGCAAGCGATAGCACGTGGCTCCTGGAAGTCCCCAGCCCCCTCGTCCTGGTGGTGGTCATCATTCCTTCTTGGCGGTGGCGGCAAAGGAAGAAGGTCTGCGTTGCCCTGCGGGCGGTCCTCGTGAGGCTGATCCCTCCAGGCTGCCTCGCGAGGCTGGTCCTGCCAGCGATCCTCACGAGGTCGGTCACGCCACTCCTGGCGAGGGCCTTGGTCGTCCCATCGTCCTCCGCCTTGTCCCCCTCCTCGGCCGTAGCCCCGGTCGTTACGCTCGGGGCGTCGACCGAAGCGTCCTTCTCGAACGGCCCTGAGCTCCTGGCATTCGTTGGTGTTGTGTGTGTGGAGGTTGTGGTAGGCGCAGAATCGGCTACCCTTGGACGACTCCGGCTGGTCCCTGCCGTGCTTCATGTCTGGTTCTACTGCGAGTACAGCTTCTCCTTTGTGCTTCATCTCCTTGGCCTTGGCTTTCTTCTCTTCTAGGCCAGCAGCTGGAAGCTCGAGAACGGAGAGGCGCCTCCTCCTCAGCTCTTGCGCACTTGGTCGCCAGGTTGAATAGCTCCAGGGATGTGCACAGATCCTCGTGGATGGCAAGATCCTCCTTCATCTTGACGTCGCGGACGCCATCAGAGAACGCTGAGATGATGGCCTCATCCGTCACCTTGGGGATCTTGAGGCGAGCGTTGTTGAAACGCTGGATGTACTTCTACAGGGTCTCTCCAGGCTGCTGCTTAATGCGGTGCAGGTCACCCACGGCCAGGGGGCGGTCGCGAGTGCCCTGGAAGTTGGCGATGAAGCGGCTGCGCAACTCGTCCCAAGAGGAGATCGAGCCGGGAGGCAGGTTCAGGAGCCAGGTGCGGGCGCCATCCTTGAGCGCCATGGGAAACCAGTTCGCCATGACCTTTTCATCTCCGTTGCCGCCTCGATGCCCAGCTTGTAGAGCTGTAGGAACTCCACGGGGTTGGCAGTACCATCGTAGCGAGGAGGCAAGTCTGGCTTGAACTTGCCCGGCCAGGCGACGCTACGCAGCTCGATGGTGAAGGCACGACAGCCTACGGTGGCCACCGGAGCCCTTTGCAGACAAGGGGCTTGCTCTTGATGGTTCCCGCGCACCGCCGCCAGGGGCAGCACGGGGTCTTGGCGTGCTGGTGCAGGGACGCGGTCTTGTCATGCTGGTGCAGGGAGCACGGAAGCACCTTCTTGAGGCTGAAGGATTTCTTGGCAGCTTCTTTCTTGCCGCGCGGGTGCCGGACGCGGTAGGTCACGTCCAGGGGCCGCGCGCCTTGGAGCCAGGGCACCTTCTTGGGGAGGAGGCGGCGGAGGCGCTCCCTGAGCCGCGTTGCCCATGCATGACAGAGGGTGAGGCAGCGAAAGGGACGGCGTGGGATAGCCCCCTACGGCACTGACGAGCTCGGTGATGCGAGCGAGCCATTCTTCGTAGAGGTCGTCGACGCGGCGGTAGTGCAGGAGCTCATGTGCCAGGAGCAACGCGGCCTGCGCGTCCGTGGGGGCGCGACAAGCGTGAGACAACGAACTGGCTGGGGTTAGCGATGGAGTGGCGGTGCGGCCTTCCCGCCGCACCGAAGGGTTCAATGAAGATGCTTGCTGCTCATTCCCCGTCGGGCCGATGGCGGCGTTGGAGGCAGGCGACGGACAACGACGAGGAGGCCCACCGACGGGAGCCGTCTGGGCGACGCGGGCGGCGAGAGCAGCTCGGCGCTCGGCGCAAGCTCGGCGGGCGTCTGCCATGGATGCGACGAAGCGATGGGACGCAGATCAGCGGAGAAAAGATTTCGGTGCACCCCTACCTGACGCGCCAAATGTCGAATATCGGATTTCGGCAAAACCCTTAAGGTTCGAACTCTTAGGTGCGCACGAAGATCTTCTCCCTACCGAAACACGCCCACAACCTCGCCGCGATTCTAAGCTAGCATGATGAACAACACAAGAGCACGAGGTTTATACTGGTTCGGGCCACCGTTGTGGTGTAATACCCTAATCCAGTGTGTGGTGTGGTGGATTGCCTCTTGGGCTGATGATAAACAGTACAGAAGAAGAACAACCTCACGAGGAGAGGTGTTTTTGTGGTGGTGTGTTGGTGAGCTAGGTTCGGATCCTCTTCTTGGCTCTAGATCTTCTTCTCCCCCTTTCTACAGTGGTGGCTAGCCCTATTTATAGAGGCCCTGGTCCTTTTCCCAAATATTGAGCGGGAAGGGAGCCAACAACGACCATTTTGAAAGGGGACAACTAGTACAAGCTATCCTGACTAAAGGTGGTCTTCGACTGCCAAAGGCACTGTTGGTGACGCCGTCTTGGGCTCCACGGTGACCTCCGTCCTGCCGCTCTGCTGGTCTTGGTCTCGTTGCACTGATATGAAAACCTTTGCCTGATGCCTCGGTACTCCGTGCCTGCGCTTGCCCCCTTTACACCAAAGAGGAAACGAGGACACTACGCGGGCTGGCGCCCGCCTGGTCTTGATCGCCATGGCTTGTGTCACGGGCACTTCGCGAGGTACCCCTCGCCTTGATCTCTCCGCCTCCTCGCGAGCCTGCCTGGTGAGGCCGCCCTTGAGGAGGCCTTGCGTCGTCCGCCCCGCGAGGCTTGGCCCCTCGCGAGGGTCTTGAGTGTTTGTTGCTGAAGACGGGCCGTACTGGGCCACTGGCTAAGCCACGCTGCAGGCCGCAGGTAGGCAGGTCTGGGGACCCCCGTTCCTAGAATGCCGACAGTGTTAAACCTAAATAATTGTTATTTGGTGTTTGCGTTGAGCATAGACATGATTGGGTTATGTTTATTGCAATATGATTGTTCATTTAAGGAGAATAATGGTTACTCTGTTTATTTGGATAATACCTTCAATGGTCTTGCACCTAAAATGAATGGTTTACTGAATCTCGATCGTAGTGATACACATGTTCATGCCAAAAGATATAAGATTGTAATGATAGTACCACCTACTTGTGGCACTGCCATTTGAGTCATATTGGTATAGAACGCATGAAGAAGCTCCATGTTGATGGATCTTTGGACTCACTCATTTTTGAAAAGTTTGAGACATGCGAACCATGTCTATTGGTATATACGCATGAAGAAACTCTATGCATATGGATCGCTTGGACTCATTTGATTTTGAACCACTTGAGACATGCAAATCATACCACATCGGCAAGATGACTGAAAGGCCTCGTTTTCAGTGAGATGGAACAAGAAAGCAACTTGTTGGAAGAAATACATTTTGATTTGTGCAGTCCAATGAGTGCCGAGGCACGCAGTGGATATCGTTATGTTCTTACTTCACAGATGATTTGAGTAGATGCTAAGTATATTTACTTGATGAAACACAAGTCTGAATTATTGAAAGGTTCAGGTAATTTCAGAGTGAAGTTGAAGATCGTCGTGACAAGAGGATAAAATGTCTATGATATGATCATAGAGATGAATATCCGAGTTAAGAGTTTGGTACACAAGTAAGACATTGTGGAAATTGTTTCACAACTAATACCGCCTGGAGCACCATAGTGTGATGGTGTGTCCGAACATCATAAATGCACCCTATTGGATATGGTGCATACCATGATGTCTCTTATCGAATTACCACTATCGTTTATAGGTTAGGCATTAGAGACAACCGCATTCACTTTAAATAGGGCACCACGTAATTCCGTTGAGATGACACTATATGAATATGGTTTAGAGAAACCTAAGCTGTCGTTTCTTAAAAGTTTGGGGCTGCGAAGCTTATGTGAAAAAGTTTTAGCCTGATAAGCTCGAACCCAAAGCGGATAAATACATCTTCATAGGACACCCAAAACAGTTGGGTATACCTCCTAATTCAGATTCAAAGCAAAAGTGATTGTTTCTAGAAATGGGTCCTTTCTCGAGGAAAATTTTCTCTCGAAAGAATTGAGTGGGAGGATGGTGGAGACTTAATAAGGTTATTGAACTGTCACTTCAACTAGTGTGTAGCAGGGCACAGGAAGTTGATCCTGTGGCGCCTAACTAATTGAAGTGGAAGCTGATGATACTAATCATGAAACTTCAGATCAAGTCACTACCAAACCTCGTAGGTCGACAAGGACGCGTACTACTTCAGAGTGGTACGTAATTCTATCTTGGAGGTCATGTTGCTAGACAACAATGAACCTACGAGCTATGGAGAAGTGATGGTGGGCCCAGATTTCGACAAATGGCTCGAGGCCATAAAATTCGAGAGATGATCCATGTATGAAAACAAAGTGTAGACTTTGAAAGAACTACTTGATGGCCGTAAGGCTATTGGGTACAGATGAATTTTAAAAGGGAAGACATACAATGATGGTATGTGTCACCATTAAGAAAGCTCGACTTGTCGCTAAGATGTTTTCTGACAAGTTCAAGGAGTTGACTACGATGAGACTTTCTCACTCGTAGCGATGCTAAGAGTCTATTGGAATTATATTAGCAATTACTGCATTATTTATGAAATCTTGCAGATAGGATGTCAAAACATGGTTTCCTCGACAATTTTCTTGAGGAAAGATTGTATGTGATACAACCAGAAGGTTTTGTCAATCCTAAAAGATGCTAACAAGTATGCAAAGCTCCAGCAATCCTTCTAAGGACTGGAGTAAGCATCTTGGAGTTGGAATATACGCTTTGATGAGATGATCAAAGATTTTGGGTTTATACAAAGATTACGAGAAACTTGTATTTCCAAAGAAGTGAGTGGGAGCACTATAGAATTTCTGATGAGTATTTGTTGTTGACATATTGTTGATTAGAAATGATGTAGAATTTCTGGAAAGCATATAGGGTTATTTAAAAAGTGTTTTTCAATGGAAAACTTTGATTAAGCTACTTGAACATTGAGCATTAAGATCTATAAGGATAAATCAAAATCGCTTGATAGTACTTTCAAATGAATACATACCGTGACAAGATTTTGAAGGAGTTCAAAATAGATCGGCAAAGAAGGAGTTCTTGGTTGTGTTATAAGGTGTGAGTATTGAGTAAGACTCAAGACCTGACCACGGCAGAAGAGAGAGAATGGACGAAGGTCGTCCCCTATGCTTTAGACATAGGCTCTACAGTATGTCATGTTGTATACCACACCTGAAGTGTGCCTTGCCATGATTCAGTCAAGGGGTACAAGAGTGATCCAGAATGGATCACTGGACAACGGTCAAAGTTATCCTTAGTGGAGTTAGGAATTTTCTCAATTATGGAGGTGGTAAAAGATTTCGTCGTAAAGGGTTACATCGATGCAAACTTTGACACTAATCTGGATTACTCTGAGTAGTAAACCAGATTCATATAGTAGAGCAGTTATTTGGAATAGCTCCAAATAGCGCGTGGTAGCTGCATGTACAAGATGACATAGAGATTTGTAAAGCACACACGGATCTGAAAGATTCAGACCTGTTGACTAATAACCTCTCTCACAAGCGAGATATGATCAAACCCCATGGGTGTTGGATTCATTAGAATCACATTGTGATGTAAACTAGATTATTGACTCTTGTGCAAGTGAGAGACTGTTGGAAATATGCCCTAGAGGCAATAATAAAATAATTATTATTATATTTCCTTGTACATGATAATTGTCTGTTGTTCATGCTATAATTGTATTAACCAGAAACCATAATACACGTGTGAATACATAGACCACAACATGTCCCTAGTGAGCCTCTAGTTGACTAGCTCGTTGATCAACAGATGGTTATGGTTTCCTGACCATGGACATTGGATGTCATTGATAACGGGATCACATCATTAGGAGAATGATGTGATGGACAAGACCCAATCCTAAGCATAGCACAAGATCGTGTAGTTCATTTGCTAGAGTTTTTCTAATGTCAAGTATCTTTCCTTAGACCATGAGATTGTGCAACTCCCGGATACCGGAGGAATGCTTTGGGTGTACCAAACGTCACAACGTAACTGAGTGGCTATAAAGGTGCACTACAGGCATCTCCGAAAGTGTCTATTGGGTTGGCACGAATCGAGACTGGGATTTGTCACTCCGTATGACGGAGAGGTATCTCTGGTGATGAGGACATCAATACCATTGTTACACCCACAACCCCTACTGCTATACATACTGTACCAATTACTAGAGCTCACGCACGCCAATTAAATTACCAGGTACTTTTGTTTCTTAGTAATGATTCTAATGTTCATGAGAATATGATGCTGCCTAAATTGGATACAATTGTTTTGCTTACAAATGAAGGGCCTAGCTTGGAGAAGGATGAACATTGGAGCAAGAACAAGCATGGAGATGATGGCATGCACAAGGGGAACAAGAACAGAGTTACAAGTGATGATTTTAGGACGTTGAAGCCACCATAATGAGTGCATGAAGCCTTGGACGAAATATACAAGATTCTACTTCATAACTTTCGTCCAGAGGCTATTCTAGGTGCCGCGTCACCTTATTATTGGGACAGACTCATGTAATTTCGAAATACTTGAGTATAGGTTGTTTTTAGAGTTCGTATATGTGGGGAAACATGAGATAGGGTTGGTTTTGGACCCCTTCCCCAAGGGCCACGAAATTCCCCTCTCTTCCTTCATATATACAGCTCTTAGGGCGTCGTTTAGACTTTGGGTTTTGTTTAGATTAAAAGTTCGCCATAGCTGCAACTTCGCGTACTTCGTTTGTGTTCAAAGACCAGACCAAGATGTCACAGAACCCCATCTTTATCAATAAAGCTTTTATCTTATATTCGCAATATCCAGATTGCAATCTCAGTCTCTTGCTTGTTCTTCGTTTGCTCGCAGGAAATAGACCCTCGTGGTCAGGTTGATCGTGCTCCGACGTGATCAATAACCTCTCGGAGTTGGTTTAGCGATTGCTAAGGCGCGAGGTCCTCGCACGTACGTAGACGGATCGTCAAAGTCTACTCCTCCAAAACGACAATCACCATCTCATCAAAAGACAGACACCTTTGCCTCTATCAAGTGGTATCAGATTTTCCGGTTGCTCGGTGAGATTTTACAGTTTTTGGTAGTTTAGATTGAGTCTGTTCTTCATATCTATAGTCCATGAAAAAGCCAAAAAAAATTAGGTTACTTCATCATAGTCTTTTCAGTATTTTGCTTTGTTGAATTTGCGGTTGCATCATCGTGTCAAGTTGCTGGTCTTAACGTCTAGTCCTTTAGAGTTTCGAGTTCTGTCACAGTTTGTCACGCCGTCGCCGCATCATCCTACCACCGCTGCCATATACCACCACCGCTGCCATATACCACCACCGCTGCGATATACCACCACCGCTGCCATATCCTACCACTGCTGCCATATACCACCACCGCTGCCATATACCATCATATATCCACCACCAATCCGAGTTCTTTTCAAATTAGGTTTGTTTTTGAGATCCATCTATTTTCTGATTCGTGTTTCCTTGCCTGAGTAGGTTTCGGAGGAAAAAAAGAGTCTGGAAACCACCCTCCGTTTAGGCCCAAAATTTTCCAAAAACCGCACTCGACAAAAAAAATTCTGGCTATCCTATTTTTAGGTGTTTCCAAGCATATTGAGACAGTCGCCGTTATAGAAAGTTTCTTTTAAGCCGTTTCTAGTTTTTGGGTCCGGGCAGTCGAAAAAAAATTGGTCGCAAAAAATTAGTGTCTATCCTGTTATGTTAACTTGGGAAGAGTTTTGAGACACTCGCCATTATAGTATTTTTTCGGCAAAAAAAAGAGGAGCGCAAAAAAAAAGAAAAAAGCAAAGATTTTTTTTTCAGAGTGTGTTGTTCCCTGGTTTCCATGCAGCGCCATGATTTTGTTCGTGTTCTAGACTCGCGTCTCTAGCACGGTCTAGCCTAGGACCAGCATAGTATCGTCGTTGAGCGTTTATTCAACTTTGCATCTCTAAATTGATTATTGCTGACCCTTTTTGCTACCATATTATAAACCTTCCCAGCTCCACATACATCTACGTCGTGCGTTTGACTCTCCCTGATAATCGCTCTATCCAAGCTTTGAGAGTTTTTACTACAACGGTTGCCGAGCACCACCTGCTGCTAGGTAAGAACTGGTAAGAATTTGAGATTCGCTTGAAGGATTTGTGACACACCACCATCATCACCACTTCCTAGTAGTCTGTAGGATCATATTATTTTGTGTTTCTATTGCTGCTAACCATGGCAGGATCACAAGCCGATGAGACTGATTGGGAGAACATGACGAACAAACAGCTACATGATAAATTTCAGCAAACGATGAGTGGATAGGTGCAAGATGTGCTAAACAGATTGAAGAGGCCATGGAAAAGATAGATGACATTGAGAAGTTGTTCGAGACAAAGCTGGATAACAAGTTTAATGAATTGCTCAAGCGTCTTCCCCAACCACCACCGGCTGCACCTGTCGCACCTCTACAACAACAACAACAATATATCCAACACCGTCTTCCAAATCAAGTGGGACGAGCACAACGCGTTCCAATTGAGACTGGTCAAAATTCTGGTGCCGCTGCACCTATTGTTGATGCTTCTTTGGCTCCTGCTACAGCGACTGCTGGTGCCGAGGAGGATGACAATTATGCGGGCAATTATGAGGATGAGGTTGATCAAAATCAGAACTACGTGCAGCCACCAGCACCACCACCAGCAGGTCGACCTCAGGTATATATTCGCAACGGTAGGCCTGCACCATCACCTCAGGTACGAGATAATGACCATGTTCCTAAATTGAAATTGAATATTCCACCATTTGAGGGTAGATATGTTCCTAATATATATCTTACATGGGAGTTAAAAACTGAACAACGTTTTACATGTTTACAATATCCCGAGGAGAGACGGGTTGCTGCTGCTGTTTGTGCTTTCACTAGTTTTGCATGTGTATGGTGGTCTGAACATTGTAGATTATATCCTATTCCAGCTACTTGGGCTGCTTTAAAAACTGCTATGCGTACTTGTTGGGTTCCACCATATTATCAACGTGAATTACTTCAAAAACTACATCGTTTGAGACAAGGGAAAAATTCTGTAGAAGAATATTATCAGAAATTACAAACTGGCATGATTAGATGAGGTATTATTGAGGAGAATGAAGCTATGCTTGCACGTTCTATGGGTGGTTTAAATAGAGAGATTCAAACCATTCTAGAGTATAAGGAGTATACTAATATCACTCATTTATTCCATCTTGCTTGTAAAGCTGAATGTGAAGTGCAGGATCGACAAGCATTGGCGCAAACTAACTTTTCTGCAGGTCGCCTTTCATCATGGACACCACGTGCATCTTCTACTTCCACTGCACCAGCACCTCCATCAGGTGCCACCTCCAGCCGTGATACAAGAAAGCAGGCACAACCACCACTATCTACGAAGAACGTACCTGCCGGGCCTGCATAGAGCTCTTCTTCTTCCATGGCATCAACAGGGCACACAAGTGATATTATTTGTCGTTGTTGTAAGGGAAGAGGACATTATGCGTGAGAATGCAAATCTCAGCGTGTGATGATTGCTACTGAGGATGGTGGGTATGAGTCCGCTAGTGACTATGATGAGGAGAGTTTGGCTCTTATTACAAGTGAAGAACACGACGGAGATGATTCTGATCATGAGATGCAATACATGGCTCCTGAAGATGCTGACATGTATGAATTTTTAGTTACTCAACATGTGTTTGTGTGCAGGTTACACAAGCTGAGCAAAAATCAGAGGAATAATTTGTTCCATACAAAGGGAGTTGTGAAGGAACGTTCTGTGCGCGTTATCATAGATGGAGGGAGCTGAAACAACTTGGCTAGCATGGAGATGGTGGAGAAGCTATCTCTCACCACAAGACCACATCCACATCCTTACTACATCCAATGGTTCAACAACAGCGGCAAGGTTAAGGTAACACGTATTGTTCGTGTGCATTTTAGTATCTCTACGTATGCTGATTATGTTGATTGTGATGTGGTATCTATGCAAGCTTGTTCCTTATTACTTGGTCGTCCATGGCAATTTGATAAAAAATTTGTACACCATGATAGAAACAATCAGTATACTCTTGTTCATAAGGATAAAAATATTACTTTGCTTCCTATGACTCCTGATTCCATTTTGAAAGATGATATTAGTAGAGCTAATAAAGCAAAACAGAAGAAGAATAAGATTAAGAATCAGATTGTGACAAAAGAATTTGAGCAACAATGAAGCCTAATAATAAACCATCTAGTGTTGCTTCTGAAATTAAATTGAAAAGTGCATGTTTATTTGTCACCAAATCTGATATTGATGAGCTAGATTTCAGCAAATCTATTTGCTATGCTTTTGTGTGTAAAGAGGCATTATTTTCATTCGAGGACGTGCCTTCCTCTTTGCCTCCTGCTGTAACTAACATTTTGCAGGAGTTTGCTGCCGTCTTTCCACAAGACGTGCCACCGACATTACCGCCTATTCGAGGGATTGAGCATCAGATTAACTTAATTCCCGGTGCTTCACTGCCAAACCGTGCGCCATACCGTACCAATCTAGAGGAGACGAAGGAGATTATGCGTCAAGTACAGGAGCTTCTCACCAAAGGTTATATACGCGAATCCCTTAATCCTTGTGCTGTTCCTATTATTCTAGTGCCTAAAAAAATGATACCTCGCGTATGTGTGTTGATTGTAGAGGCATTAATAATATTACTATTCGTTATTGTCGTCCTATTCCTAGGCTAGATGATATGCTAGATGAATTGAGTTGCTCTATAATATTCTTCAAAGTTGATTTGCATAGTGGATACCATCAAATTCGTATGAAATTGGAGGATGAATAGAAAACAACATTTAAAACTAAGTTTGGATTATATGAGTGGTTGGTCATGCCTTTTGGGTTAACTAATGCACCTAGTACTTTCATGAGATTAATGAACAAACTTTTACGTGCTTTCATTGCACGATTTGTGGTAGTTTGCTTTGATGACATTAATTTATAGCAGATCTTTGGAGGAACATTTGAAACATTTGCGTGTTGTTTTTATTGCTCTATGTGATGCACGTTTGTTTAGTAACCTTGGTAAGTGCACCTTTTGCACCGACAGAGTGTCTTTTCTTGGCTATGTTATTACTCCACAGGGAATTGAAGTTGATAAAGCCAAGATTAAAGCTATTGAGAGTTGGCCGCAGCCCAAAACGATCACATAAGTGCGGAGTTTTCTTGGCCTCGCTGGATTCTATAGGCATTTTGTGAGAGATTTTAGCACCGTTGCTGCACCTCTCAATGAGCTTACAAAGAAGGATGTGCCTTTTGTTTGGGGTACCGCACAAGAAGAAGCCTTCACGGTGTTGAAAGATAAGTTGATACATGCTCCTTTACTCCAACTTCCTGATTTTAATAAGACATTTGAGCTTGAACTAGCAAAAAGGCCCGTGCGTTGCAACAGGAGAAACAAAAATCACATCCTAAAATAAAAATGAATGAAATACCCCATCCACACAGGTTCATCCATTTTGGCATATGTCGCTGGCTCGCTGCTTATACTTTTGTGTGTTCTATAATTTCAATGAATGATAGCAAAATGACAAAATATAATTTGAGGCGAAACTAAAATGACAATTTTAAACCTATTAGCCACAACATTCTCATTACATGCAGAATAAAGGTAAACACTCGTGCTAGAATCTACCTGAACAATAAAAAAAATAAGCAGTAGCATACTTTAAATTTTTTAAAGAAAATTTTAGTAGATACGAAAATTAGTTTAAACTCAAGTAGTTTGTGTCACACCCCTGAGAAACTCTCAGTCCGACTCCACGTGCATTAGTGAAGGGCACAAATGGATCAAAAGAGATGGGCTTCTTCCCAATGACGTCTAGGAGAAGAGCATGTCTGATGATGAGCATCGGCTGGTTGACGTGGTAAGACATGAGGTCGCATTGTGAACCACACGCACCTTGTCCATGTCTTCGAGGGGACGACCATTTAGCACCCACCAACCACACATATCTCTCCTACTATGTGCCCGTGCATTGCGAAGGGAGAAACAATGATAAAAAGAATTCATGGATGGGCGGTGCACATGATGAACTTGTACTACTTGCGTTGCAATGGCTGCATGACCAATCAATTTGCACTATCATTAAACAAAGGTGCCACAACCTTTGGCATTAGCAGCGGTGTAGCATTAATCATTCTAGCCGGAACTCATGAAATTTCAGATGGTTTTGATTTCCAAAACATGAATTTAAATTTCAATTGAAGAGAACTATGTTTTCTTGGTGTATACATTTAAAATTCAAAATATACTACAGATTTTTCAGTCGAAAAACACTGTTTCATTGTCTAAATAAAATCGTTGATTCAAAGTTGTGTCTGTTTGTGAGTTTTGAGCAATGCTCTTACGTATTTCCAAGTAGTATTCATTTTTGTGCAACTACACAATGATTGTAAAAAATGGAAATCATGCCAAATCTGGGTCAGAAGAGTGCAGGAACGCACCTGTCAATAGCAGTGGACCATTTACTGTCCATAAAATCTGGAGTGGTTACCATTTAGCAGTCTGCATTGCAGACTTGCCTCATCAACTCCATTGCAACTCCTGCAGTGATAACCAGAAATATTAATATAAATAATTAAAATGCGGACAGAGCACACATTATGCATTAATCATGACCATTTTATTGCCACAAAATCATGTATTGCTGTACTCAAGACAATTATATGCAGGGTTTCCCATTGAAGAATGTCGCTGTCAATTGACACTAAGATCTGCAAGTATCATGTAGTTATGCATGGTAAGCTTCTTGAAAAGAATTACTCAATGCAAGCTTCTTACATAGATGGATTATGCAAAACTGACCTCTATCCATGTTATCTGAGAGAAATTCTAGCAGAACTTGTGTTACTTCTGCTGCATCATCAATGATTTGCACTATCATAAGAAATTATTTTGTTACAGTCTTTGGCATGAACCACCCTGGACTACAATGCTCTTATCCTCTCTACTTTCTGTTTAATACTTGTTTTTTCCCTTATCTAAATTGAACAAGAAATGTCACCGTGGTGATAAACATTTATGCTAGAGCCACAAAAATCAATACCTATATCTTTTTGTCTATCTACAATGCAATATTATGAATGGCATAACTTCAAAAAATAAACAACGACAATTCAGTAAGCACATCATTTGTCCAAAATATAATGATGTTTAAAGTGAAAATCTATATGGACGAAGGTCCTGCCTGAAGAACTGCCATCACAACTTCAGCAAACATACCACACACTGTAACTTTTTGAAAAGGTACAGTCTCTAGCCCATTAAGCATATTTTAATAGAAAGTAATGGAAGCACTAATAAAACTAATAAAATACATGCCAATGAATAGCTTATAAAATTTGAGAAAATATGGTGGACTTGCAACAATAGTTCATGTTGCTCTTTGCCACCGGAAACAACATAAATTTCTCCAAATTATCTCATACAAAAGACAAACTTAAACAAAAAAGGCATGTGCAAGATTAGGGACTATTTGAATTATCTGGTATAGCCGATGATAAAAACAATTTTTCTTTAGATATTTAGGGGAGCACTAAAAAAACACATATGAACAACTTTATTGACCATAAATGGGAGAGTCGCCATAGGAATGTCCAGTCTTGGTGCCTTAGAAGTTAGAAGTTAAGAGAAACATGAATGCATATATTGAAATTTGGAAGGATTGGCCATGCAAGACGCTCAGCGAAAAACACCATCAAAATAACCTGTGAGCAGCGGCAGCAATAAGTACCTAGACATCATGGTAGTTAACTTCATAATTCACGTGTGACTTTTGTGGAGGCAAATTCAAGTATGACTCAACAAAAGACAACCCATGCATGTTGAGGCTCTGTGTCTTGCCGCTCGATCTGCGAAGAGTATCAAGGGTTTTAAAATAACTCTTTATAAAAATAACACTACCACGATGTACCAAAAGGTTGTCAGCACAGATGAATGTAAGATGATTGAATTACTACCTCCTCTGGTGTTTCAAACTTCTGGCCGGTTTGGGAGAAGACCTTGGCCGCCTTGCCATCGCCAGTTGTTTTCTTAGTGCTGGCAGTGGCGGCGATCTTGCCCTTGGAGGAAGCTAGCAATCCAGCCTAGATTTTTACCCTGCGAAGGAAAAAAAATCAGATCACATCACTGCATCTGGTGAACCTAAACTGCAGACTTGCTTGGAAAGTTGAAATTAGTACTACCAGTACTAATTATATTTGTCATCCATATAGTGAGGAGATGAGAGCTAATTATGCCACAAGGGATGCTACCAATTAGTGCGTGTTCGTAACTGAGTTTCTAATCAAGCAAATCATCTAAGTAGTGCAACAGGTGATGGTACTAATTAGTACAGTACATGATAGTACTTCAGTTTCCAGATGGATGCAGAGATCGATCAGAGCTGAATTTGTGCCTGTTCGAATATGAGCGGGGGAACTGCAGGCTGGCCACTCAACACATAAAGAGATCAGCGCATATTACCAAAATCCCTAATTTGCAAGATCTAAAAGCTACACATGAATACATCTGCAAGACCAGCGAAAAATAATGTTCTACTGAGAAAGAATGAGGCAACGGGTCAAGAAGACCTGGGCCTTGTCACCACGTGATGCGCGGGGCTGCAATTCCGGCTAGCCACCGGCGAGCAGCAGCATGACTACCACTCCCTTCTCTCTTCCTCCGGCCTCCCATCCTCTCTTTTATCTCCCGCGCATCTCTCTCTTCTCTGACGGGTACCCGACACCGGCCATGCCGCACGCGCCAGCCGTTGTGCTCCAAGCTCCGGCCGCCTTCCTTGCAGATCCGCCGCCTGCGCGCCGTTTCTGACCGGACCCGGCAAGATCCGACAGGGCCTCGCCGACTGCGCCACCGCAAGGCCGCCGCCCTTCCCGCTCGCCTGCATCATGGGCGATGCCCCGGCCCTTCCCGCTCGCCCGCCTCTCATCCATGCCTCTTCATTATATCCCCCTCCGTCTCCGCGTGCGGCTCCCACCTCCCTGCAGCCGCCTGATGCGGCGCCGGCGCCGGAGCGCAGCATCGCCTCCCCTCCCTGCCATGGCTGCCCCTGGAAAAAACGATATGTAAAGATCGCGAGTTGAATACTCTCAAATGCGGGGTCCTTTTTGTAAGATTGAAACGTTTTCTTATATCCACTTAAGAAGGTAGTGCGGGTTGAATTACCAAAAACACAGGGGCATTTTTGCAAAAACACCGCGACGGTGAGCCCGCAGGCAGAAGCGGTAGCTGCTTTATTATTATTATTAGTGAAAGATGTGATGCTAGTGAAATTGAATTAGGAGGTGTGTTATTACAAGATGACAAATTTGTTGCATACTTTTCTGAAAAATTGAGTGGACCTAGTCTGAATTATTCTACTTATGATAAAGAATTATATGCTCTTGTTCGAACTTTAGAATCATGGCAACATTATTTTTGGCCCAAAAATTTTGTTATACATTCTGATCATAAATCTTTGAAACATATTAAAAGTTAAGCTAAACTGAATCATAGACATGCTAAATGGGTTGAATTCACTGAGACTTTCCCTTATGCTATTAAACACAAGAAGGGTAAAGAAAATGTTATTGCTGATGCATTGTCTCATCGCTATACTATGCTTTCACAACTTGACTTCAAAATATTTGGTTTGGAGGCCATCAAAGATCAATATGTGCATGATGCTGATTTTAAAGATGTATTGCAGAATTGTAATGAAGGTAGAACATGGAACAAGTTCGTCGTCAATGATGAATTTGTGTTCCGTGCTAACAAGCTATGCATTCCAGCTAGCTCTGTTCGTCTTTTGTTGTTGTAGGAGGCGCATGGAGGAGGATTAATGGGACACTTTGGCGTGAAGAAGACGGAGGACATACTTGCTACACATTTCTTTTGGCCAAAGATGAGACGGCATGTTGAGCGTTTTATTGCTCGCTGCACTACATGTCAAAAAGCTAAGTCATGACTCAATCTCATGGTTTATATATGCCTTTGCCTATACCTAGTATTTCTTGGGAGGATATATATATGGACTTTGTTTTAGGTTTACCCCGAACAAAGAAGGGGAGGGACAGCATATTTGTTGTCGTCGATAGATTCTCGAAAATGGCATTCTTTATACCATGTCATAAAAGCGATGATTCTGTTAATGTTGCTGATTTGTTCTTTCGTGAAATTATTCACTTGCATGGTGTGCCAAATACTATTGTTTCAGATCGTGATACTAAATTTCTTAGCCACTTTTGGAGATGTTTATGGGCTAAGTTGGGGACTAAACTACTTTTTAGTACTACTTGTCACCCCAAACCGATGGACAAATTGAAGTAGTCAATAGAACATTGTCTACTATGCTTAGGGCTATTTTGAAGAATAAAAAAAATGTTGGAAGAATGCTTGCCTCATATTGAATTTGCTTATAATCGTTCATTGTATTCTACTACTAAGATGTGCCCTTTTGAAATTGTGTATGGTTTCCTACCTCATGCACCTATTGATTTGTTGCCTCTTCCATCTTCGGAGAAGGTTAATTTTGATGCTAAACAACGTGCTGAATTGATTTTAAAAATGCATGAGTTAACTAAGGAAAACATTAAGCGTATGAATGCTAAATATAAACTTGCTGGAGATAAGGGTAGAAAACATGTTGTGTTTGCACCTGGAGATCTTGTTTGGTTACATTTATGTAACACCCACGATGCGGCTATATCTCCCGCGTGTCGAAGCACGACTTAGAGGCATAACCGCATGGTGGTTTTGTCGCAAGAAGGGTCATCTTCACACAATCCCATGTAATGAACAAGAATGGGATAAAGAGAGTTGGCTTACAATCGCCATTTCACACAATACATAAATAAGTTCATACATCATTCAGAATACACTCATAGACCGGCTACGGTCAAATCCAAATGAAAAGAAGACAACCCTAAATGCTAGATCCCCGATCGTTTCGACTGGGCTCCACTACTGATCATCTGGAAACGAAACATAGTAACGACCAAGGTCCTCGTCAAACTCCCACTTCAGCTTAGTTGCGCCACTTGCGCTGGTTTCCTCGGCACCTGCATTTGTTTTGGTAGAATCTGTGAGCCATGGGGACTCAACAATCTCACACCCGCGAGATCAAGACTATTTAAGCTCATAGGTAGGAAAAGGGGTAATCTGGTAGAGCTACAGCAAGCACTAAGCATATATGGTGGCTAATATACGCAAGTGAGAGCGAGAAGAGAAGCAACGCATCGGTCGAGAAGCTAGAAGTGATCAAGAAGTGATCCTAAAACTACTTACGTTCATACATAACCCAAACCATGTTCACTTCCCGGACTCCGCCGAGAAGAGACCATCACGGCTACACACACGGTTGATGTATTTTAATGAAGTCAAGTGTCAAGTTTTCTATAACCGGACATTAACAAATTCCCATCTGCCTCATAACCGCGGGCACGGCTTTCGAAAGATAATACCCTACATGGGTGTCCCAACTTAGCCCATCACAACCTCTCACGGTCAACAAAGGATATACCTTCTCCCGGGAAGACCCGATCAGCCTCGGAATCCCGGTTCGCAAGACATTTTGACAATGGTAAAACAAGACCAGCAAAGCTGCCCGATGTGCCAACAAATCCCGATAGGAGTCGCACGTATCTCGTTCTCAAGGCACACCGGATAAGTCAAGCTACGAGTAAAACCAGGCCTCAAGTTTCCCCAAGGTGGCCCCGCAGGCTGCAAGGTTCGGACCAACACTCGAAGGAGCACTGGCCCGGGGGGGTTAAAATAAAGATGACCCTCGGGCTCGCGAAAATCCAAGGAAAAAAGGCTTAGGTGGCAAATGGTAAAACCAAGGTTGGCCCTTGCTGGAGGAGTTTTATTCAAAGCGAACTGTCAAGGGGGTCCCATAAATCACCCAACCGCGTAAGGAACGCAAAATCAAGGAACATAACACCGGTATGACGGAAACTAGGGCGTCAAGAGTGGAACAAGTCACCAAGCATAAGGCCGAGCCTTCCACCGTTTACCAAGTATATACAGTGCATTAATTAAACAAGAGATATTGTGATATCCCAAAATATCCATGTTCCAACAAGGAACAAACTTCATCTTCACCTGCAACTAGCAACACTATAGAGGGGCTGAGCAAAAGCGCTGACATAGCCAAACAACGGTTTGCTAGGACAGGATGGTTAGAGGCTTGACATGGCAATATGGGAGGCATGATAAACAAATGGCAGGTAGAGCTAACATAGCGATAGAGCGAGCAACTAGCAAAGCAAAGATAGAAGTGATATCGAAGGTATGGTCATCTTGCCTGCAAAGTTCTCAGAATTGTCGAAGGCTTGATCCTCGTTAGTGTACTCAACAGGTTCCTCGTGCACGTACTCGTCTCCCGGCTCTACCCAAAGCAAGAACATAAGCAATGGAACCACAATAAATCACGGTGCAATGCACAAGCAACATGATGCAATACATGTCATGATATGCGAGATGTGATATGCTATGCATATGCGTGCTCCGGAAGGAAAAAGGATGAACAAGGCGTCAACTTGGCAAACCAAGTATGCCACTGGAAAGATGAGATGATTTCGGTTGAAATCTATATAAAGATCTCCGGGAACGGATGCACGGTTTGCAAATGGCAAGCAAAACAAGAATGACACAAATCTGCGATTAACAGCACGATGCTACTTAGCATGCAACAAGTAACTATGCTACAGCACCCCAACATAATAACAAGGCATATGGCAGTGATCTACAGGAAAAGCTGGACAAAAGAGGAACACTGAGCTACGGCTAAATCACACCATAACAGATTTAAACAAGCATGGCAAAAGTACAAAAGATATCAGTTTGGACATGGCATAAACATCATCAAGTAGCAATGTTCAGAGCAAGAAATCAACATGCTGCAGGAACTTATAATAGCAAAACAAGACATGTCCTGATTCTACTCAAAGTATAGAACAAAATCCCTTACTGACCATGAGCCAAAAAGTATCAGAAAATATGATGGCACCCATGTAAACATAGCAAGTTTCGTTAACAGATTCAGCAAACAGACCATGGCATTGACAGAATTATGAAGGCATCTTCGCGAGTTTGATTCACTCACCACAAGTCATTGCATGACAAGATAAGCATAACATCAGCAAGAAGACATGTTTATGAAGCTATCCATGGCAAGAACAAGTTCATAGCATGGAAGGATCAACTACAACAACCTTGGCAAAATTGAATAACATGTAAACAATCTGCCAAGAAACATTTTATAGCAAAAGTAGAGCACGAAAAAGACATGCTAGACTACTCCATAATTGCAAATAGGGGCATGAATGGATAGAGCATAACCATATGTTCAAATCATCCTTACTGAAGTATCTCAAAATATGCATGGATCTCTCTGTAGCAACAAGTTTACATGGCATAAAAATAACAGCAGAACAGGGACTAAAAATAGCAACATCATGAAGCCTAGTTTGCATGCTTGTGCTAGTCACCACATTGATCACAAAAATACATGGCAAGCACCTCTGTAAAGATGGCATGGCATAGTACAAAACACATGTAGAGCTCATGCCCATAAGATGCACACAATAAATCTAGCAAAAAAGACAAATGCACACATTCTGTTAAGAATCAGAAACTAACATCATATAGCGCTCTTGCATCAAAGATTTGGGCATCAAGATGACCTCAAATGAACATGGTCCAATGGAACAAAATGAAGAGCACAATTTGATGAACATTTTGATATATCATGCGCATGAAACGGAGCTACGATGACGGAGTTATGATGCGATGAACACGGCTGTAAAATATGACAGAATATATGACTTGGATGATTTCGGGGTCAACCTCGTCCAGATCTAGGGTTCGTCCGGCATGCGAACCGAGGCGGGGTCGGAGCTCGCCGGAGTTGAGAGGAAGAGGCCGAGAAGAGACGGGCCGGGTGTTACAATTTATGCAAGGATAGATTTCCTGATTTGCGCAAATCAAAGCTAATGCCTCGTGCTGATGGTCCTTTTAAGGTGTTAGAGAAAATAAATGATAATGCATATAAACTTGAGATGCCTGCAGATTTTGGGGTTAGTCCCACTTTTAACATTGTAGATTTGAAGCCTTATTTGGGTGAGGAAGATGAGCTTCCGTTGAGGACGACTTCATTTCAAGAAGGGGAGGATGATGAGGACATCAATACTATTGTTACACCCACAGCCCCTGCTGCTATACATACTGGACCAATTACTAGAGCTCGCGTAGGCCAATTAAATTACCAGGTACTTTCGTTTCTTAGTAATGATTATAATGTTCATGAGAATATGATGCTGCCTAAATTGGATACATTTACTTTACTTACAAATGAAGGGCCTAGCTTGGAGAAGGATGAACATTGGAGCAAGAACAAGCATGGAGATGATGGCATGCGCAAGGGGAACAAGAACTGAGTTACAACTGATGATTTCAGGACGTTGAAGACACCATAATCATTGCATGAAGCCTTGGACGAAATATACAAGATGCTACTTCATAACTTTCGTCCAGAGGCTATTCTAGGTGCTGTGTCACCTTATTATTGGGCCAGGCCCATGTAATTTCGAAATACTTGAGTATAGGCTGTTTTTAGAGTCCGTATGTGTGGGGAAACAAGAGATAGGGTTGGTTTCGGACCCCTTCCCCAAGGGCCACGAAATTGCCCCCCTCTTCCTCCATATATACAGCCCGTAGGGCGTCGTATAGACTTTGAGTTTTGTTTAGATTAAAAGTTCGTCATAGCTGCAACTTAGCGTACTTCGTTTGTGTTCAACGACCAAACCAAGACGTCACAGAACCCCATCTTGATCAATAAAGCTTTGATCTTATATTCTTGCAATCTCAATTTCTTGCTTGTTTTCTTTTGCTCGCAGGAAATAGACCCTCGTGGCCAGGTTGATCGTGCTCCGGCATGGTCAATAACCTCGGAGTTGGTTTAGCGATTGCTAAGGCGCGACGTCCTCGCACGTACGTAGTCGGATCGTCAAAGTCTACTCCTCCAAAATGGCAATCACCATCTCATCAAAAGACGGGACACCTTTGCCTCTATCATCTGGGCCCACTCGGTAATGCATCATCATAATGAGCTCAATGTGACTAATGAGTTAGCCACGGGATCATGCGTTATGGAACAAGTAAAGTGACTTGCCGGTAACGAGATTGAACAAGGTATTGGGATGATCGAATCTCAGGCAAGTAACGTACCGATTGACAAAGGGAATTGTATACGGGATTGATTGAATCTCCGACATCGTGGTTCATCCGATGAGATCATCGTGGAACATGTGGGAGCCAACATGGGTATCTAGATCCCGCTGTTGGTTATTGGTCGAAGAGCTGTCTCGGTCATGTCTGCATGATTCCCGAACCCGTAGGGTCTACACACTTAAGGTTTGGTGATGCTAGAGTTGTTATGGGAATTAGTATGCAGTTACTAAATGTTGTACGAAGTCCCGGATGAGATCACGGACGTCACGAGGAGTTCTGGAATGGTCCGGAGACAAAGATTTATATATGGGAAGTCCTTATTTGGTCATCGGAAGTGTTCGGGGGTATATCGGTATTGTACCGGGACCACCAAAAGGGTTCCGGGGGTCCACCAGCCCTGGAGGGCCCCATGGGCTGAATACGAAGGGGAACCAACCCCTAAATGGGCTGGGAGCCACCCCAAGGGCCCATGTGCCTAGGGTTGGGGGGGGGGACCCTAAAGGGTGCACCCCCTTGGCTTGGGGGGGGGGGGGGCAAGCCTCCCCCTTTTGGCCGCCGCCCCCCTCTAGATCCATCTGGAGGGGGACGACCCCCTCTCCCTTGCCCCTATAAATAGAGGGGAGGTGGGAGAGCTGCCGCACCCTTCCCCTGGCGCAGCCCTCCCCCTCTCCAACACCATCTCCTCCTCCGTAGTGCTTGGCAAAGCCCTGCCGGAGGAACTGCAAGCTCCACCACCACGCCGTCGCGCTGCCGTAGCTCTCCCTCAACTTCTCCTCTCCCCTTGCTGGATCAAGAAGGAGGATACGTCCCTAGGCTGTACGTGTGTTGAACGCGGAGGCGCCATCCATTTCGCGTTAGATCGGATCTTCCGCGATTTCAATCGCCGCGAGTACGATCCCTCATCCGCATTCTAGTGACGCTTCCGCGTAGCGATCTTCAAAGGTATGAAGATGCTCATCCTCTCCCTCTCTTGTTGCTAGAATCTCCATAGATTGATCTTGGTGATGCGTAGAAAATTTTGAATTATTGCTACGTTCCCCAACACAAGTCTCGGCTGTTCTCAAATGATCAGCCTCGTAAGTATCAAGTCCTCAATACTCCGCTACAAAAACTAGCGGCAGCCACTCGGATCATGGATTCCAAGCTGGAGAGGGGATTTGATACGTCTCCAATGTATCAACAATTTTTGATTGTTCCATGCTATTATATTATCCATCTTGGACATTTTATATGTATTTATGTGCTATTTTATATGATTTTTTGGGACTAACCTATTAACCTAGAGCCTAGTGCCAGTTTCTGTTTTTTCCTTGTTTTTGAGTTTTACAGAAAAGGAATATCAAACGGAGTCCAATTGACCTAAAAATTCATGGAGATTGTTTTTGGACCAGAAGAAGCCCAGGGAGCATCGAAGATGGACTAGAAGAGTCCCGAGGCCACCACGAGGATGGAGGGCGCACCCTACCCCCTAGGCACGCCCCTACCTCGTGCTTCCTCGTGGACCCCCTGACTTGTTCCCGACGCCAACACCTCTTATATATCCCCAAACTTCCAGAACAGAAAGAAGATCGGGAGTTCCACTGCAGCAAGCCTTTGTAGCCACCAAAACCAATCGGGACCCTGTTCCGGCACCCTGCCGGAGGGGGGATCCATCACCGGTGGCCATCTTCATCATCCCGGTGCTCTCCATGACAAGGAGGGAGTAGTTCACCCTCGGGGCTGAGGGTATGTACCAGTAGCTGCGTGTTTGATCTCTCTCTCTCTCTCGTGTTCTTGATATGGCACGATCTTGATGTATCGCGAGCTTTGCTATTATAGTTGGATCATATAATGTTTCTCCCCCTCTACCTTCTTGTAATGGATTGAGTTTTCCCTTTGAAGTTATCTTATCAGATTGAGTCTTTAAGGATTTGAGAACACTTGATGTATGTCTTGCATGTGCTTATCTGTTGTGACAATGGGATATTCACGTGATCTAGGTGATCAACTTGCGGGTTCAGTGACCTTGTGAACTTATGCATATAGGTTGGCACACGTTTTCATCTTGACTCTCCGGTAGAAACTTTGGGGCACTCTTTGAAGTTCTTTGTGTTGGCTTGAATAGATGAATCTAAGATTGTGTGATGCATATCGCACAATCAAACCCGCAGATACTTGTGGAGACATTAGAGTATCCAGGTGACATTAGGGTTTCGGTTGATGTGTGTCTTAAGGTGTTATTTTACTACAAACTCTAGGTCTGTTTGTGACACTTATAGGAATATCCCAATGGATTGATCGGAAAGAATAACTTTAAGGTGGTTTCGTACCCTACAATAATCTCTTCGTTTGTTCTCCACTATTAGTGACTTTGGAGTGACTCTTTGTTGCATGTTGAGGGATTATTATATGATCTAATTATGTTATCATTGTTGAGAGAACTTGCACTAGTGAAAGTATGAGCCCTAGGCCTTGTTTTGAAGCATTGCAATACCGTTTTCGCTCACTTTTGTTACTTGCTACCTTGCTGTTTTTATATTTTCAGATTACAAAAACCTATATCTACCATTGTCGATGCGAGGACGACACCTATGGGATCACGAGAATCCCTACTACGGTTGCGGGGCGCGGGATTGTGAGAAGGGCGGATCGAACAAATAGCACACGGGTCCTTTTATCTAGGTTCGGGCCGCGAGGATGCGTAAAACCCTACTCCTGCCTTGGTGGTTTGTTTATCTGTGTTCTTCAGCTAGCACTGGGCGTGAGGAGCTCCAAAAAGCCGAATCCCCCTCCTGGTCACCTTGGGCCTCCTTTTATAGGGAAAGGGGTTGCCACAGTGGCACACAGGAGGTGGAAAGGGCACAGTGATACGAGTTTATCCTTCGCATTACATGACAAGGCGCATTTAATGCGTCGTGCTTAGGTGTCCCTGCTTTATCGGGGGCGAGGGAGAGCCCAGTCTCGTCCGTCCCTGATCCCTTTCGCGTCGACACGCGCCCTGGCCAGCGGTGCCCGTGGTGCCATGTAGGCAGGCAGGTAGCTGAGGTGGCGCAGCGGTGGGTCTCCAAGAGGATCCGCTTGCCGCCACGCAGGTGCCTGCCCAGCTGGTTGGGTCGGCGGCTACATGCGAACGGTGGTAGAGGTTGGATTTGGCGTGGGCCGGATGGTGTCCCTACGGGTGTCCTTGGCAAGGGCCTCGCCGTAGCCCCGACAAGGGTCTTGCCGTGGCGCCTGCTGTTTTCCCGGCAAGGCTCTTGTCGGGGGCCTTGTGGCCCTCCTTGGCTGGGATCCCGCCAAGGGTCGTCATCTTGTATAGTGTGTATCTGATCTTGAATGTCTTCACAAAGATCTGCATGCCACCACGGGGATGTCTCCCGAATCCTTGCCCCACGGGGGCAGTGGACTCAAGGGTGATTCGCTCCGTAGGTGTGGGGCGAGCTGCCACGGCAAGGGTCTTGCCGGGTTTGCTAAAACCGCCCCCCGACAAGGATCTTGTCGGGGGGGGGGGGGTCCGCTTCGTCCCCTTTGCTCTTTTGGTCTTGGTCTTGGCGTTGTTCTGCTCCTTTCGAGTTTCGGCCTTACCTTGGCTCACCCCCCTCGCCTTGCTCGGTGCGATGGTGTCCGTGGCTCGGACTTCCCATGCACGGTTATAGGGGTACAAAAAGTGTACCCCTCTTTTTGTACACCGACAGGAGCCCCCGGGCCTGGGCCACACGTAAGCGTAATCGCGTCGTTGGGCTAGGCCCAAAAAACAGTGCGCGGGCAGGCGGGGTAGTTTTTACCGCGGTAAGTTTCTTCCGCGCTGCGCTTCCCATGCCTCCCGCGCGTGGCTCGACGTGGGGAGGCGTGCGTGACGTGGGCCGCATGCGTGGGGCTGAGCTCTGCATGCCTGCATCACGTCGCAGTTAATGTGAAAGGAGGTGGCCCGCGTTTTCCCCCATAAGAAGGAATAACCGTCGGCACGCTGCTCACTTTCTCCTCTTCTCTCATACCTTTTTCAACCTTAGAGCCGTCGTTTCCTCTCTTCCTTCCCTCGTAAGCTTTCGCCGCCTCCCGTCGTTGCTGTTTCTCCACCCCTCTTCCTCAATCCTCTAGACTTCTTGGCCGCCATGGCGCCCAAATCCGCCAAGGGCAAGGGGGTGGCTAAGAGCTCCGGGACCGTGGAGCCGCCGGAGAGTGCGCTGTCGGGGGACTGGACGAAGTCCGCCTTCTTTCTCCCCTCATCGATTGGTGTTCATGAGCTCCGGGCCTCCTTCAAGCCCTTATGGGGAGTGAAGACGGGGGGAGAGAGTTCGGGGAATCCGGCGACGCGCGTCATTCCTGCCGCTTGCACCGATCCCGCTCCAAATCGGTATCCCTTTTTTGTCGATTACTTTTCCTGCGGGCTATGCCCCCCTTTTTCCGATTTCTTCTGCGACATCATGCACACCTTCGGCTTTCATCTCTTGGACTTTACTCCGAATGCGGTGGCCTGCCTGGCTCTCTTCGCGCATCTTTGCGAGGGCTTTGCCGGAGTAGAGCCCAATACGACACTCTTCCGCCATTATTTCTCCCCTCGAATCTAGTCCGAAGGCGCCGTCTTCGGATGCGTTGCCTGGATCCCAAGATCCAAGGGGGCATACCCGGATGGAGCCATGAAGGAGAGGTGGGATGAATGGCGTGGCCGGTGGTGCTGGATTGAAGACGAAGACCCGCCGAAATTCTACAAGGTCCGTCGAGTGCCACCGGTTCGCGGCAGCGATTGGGGTGATGTTGATTTCACCGATGAGAGGCTGACTGTCGCCACCACCAGGATCCTTCGGCTGACCCGGGCTGGGCTCACTCTGGAGATGATCGGGGCGGGCTTCATTCGCCGCCGGATCGCCCCGTTGCATAATAAGGGGAGGCCGGCCTGGCTTTTTACAAACCCGACTGATATTATGCGGCTCCGCCCTGGCCTCGACCACAACTTCTCGGTGATGGCGCATGCCCACTTCTGTCAGCGGCTCTTCCAGCTTGGCGTGGGTTGCGACGGCGAGGTTGAACGGACCGGCAAGGCCACAAGAGCTGCCGCGAAGGTCGGCAAGGCCGTCAGGGGGTCGTTCTTCCAGTTGCCGGTGGGGGTGGTCCCGTTGTGCAATAACTCATGTCGGTCCGAGATCATTGCTATGATGCCGGACTGCAACGCACACGGCCCTGTCCCGAGCTGGAAGGAGCCGACGGACGCAGATGTGCAGCAATTCTTCGACTCCTTGACCGAGGTATACGTCGATGCTGACGCTGAGCGGCGGCTTGTCATGGACACCACCCAGGCGGAGCTGGACTACATCGCCACTAGGGCGAGGGAGGCGCAGCTTGCCACGGAGGCTGGCAGCGCCGGGGGCGTGGAAAACAAGGCCGCGACAGCTGCGGAGGAGGAGCAGCTCACCCTGTGGGCGGCGGCCACCGGGGAGGTCAGCAACACCGATGCTGGAGCTCCGCTTGTCGAGGATGCGGCCGACGAGTCATCGTCGGAGGAGGACGTGGCGGCGGGCTCGACACCAACTAGGGGAAGAGGGCGAGTCCTGCGGCGAGCTAGCTCTGGCGAGCCGGCTCGGCCCGGCAGGGCTACGCGGCCTCAATTGACCCTGGAGGGGTCCGGGCGCCACACGAGGGCCACGGCAGCGAAGGGGATGACAAAGGCCGCTGAGAAGAAGAAGGCGACGGCCCCTTCCCCATCTGGGTGCGCACGAACCCCGCCGCCTTCTTCGCCTCCCCCGGCAGGCATCGACTCGGATGATGACGTGGAGCTCCCTTTTGATCTCGGGCCTCTCAGTCCAGAGAGGAAAAGGAAACTGGTGGACGAGGAGGAGACGGATGATGAGTAAGTACTCTGTTCCTTACTGTCATTTCTACTTCCCCGAATCGAGTCGCTTGTCTCGATCCATTTCTGCTTTTGCAGGGAGACAGAGACGTTGGCCCAGAGGGTGAAGAGGGTGAGGACCCTGGCGAGCAGTCAGTCCCTGGCTGGGGCGTCAGGGACACCGCTGGTGGTGCTGAGCAGTCCAGACAGCAGCCCTCGGCGCAGCCCCTGACGTAAGTTCGTCACTCTCTTCTTACTCGACATGTGGTAGGTGCTCGATGCCATGACGCTGATCTTGCCGGGTTTGTAGGAGGGGAGCGGCAGCAGGAGGAGCTGCAGAGGGCTACTCCCAACACACCACCCCCGTCGACTACGCTGCCGCGGGGGGCGTCCCCGGCAAGGGCACCAGACGCAGAGCCCACACCCATGGAGGTGGAGGGGAACTTGGGCGCTGGTGATCCTGTCACTGCGCCAGATGCTCGCGGAGAGGGGACTTCTGCCCCACAGTCTGGCACTGGTGAGTCGTCCGTGCTTCGTCTCTGTTTTCCCTTTATCCTTTTCTTGGCTTCATCGCCCCCATTGCTGCTCAGGCCCTCCTCCAACAGACTTGGAGGACGCGGACACTGTTGTTGGAGGGACTGCTGAGGAAGCCGCGGCGGAGGCCAGCAGGATTGCCGTCGAGGAGGCCGCCAAAGATGCTGACGAGGCCGCCGCTGACGAGGCCGCCAAGGGTGCCGCCGAGGACGCCGCTGCGGGAGCCGCCAAGGCGTCCGGCGAGGCCCCTGCCGAGGGCGCCAGCAGCGAGCCCGCTGGCGAGGCCGGCAAGGCCTCCGCCGAGGAGGTGGTGGCGGATGACCAGCCTCCCTCCTCCTCAACCTCAGGCCCCGGCAGATATCTGAAGGTGGGCGACGGTCTGTTCGTCCATCTTCCGGGGGCGTCAAGCCGAGCGCCCGCCGAAGGGGAGGCTTTTGACGGCGAGGTGCTTGCCGCCACCGGGCTTGAGGTGGTTGACGAGCCGGGCGTTGGCGGCGATGGTTCCATAGAAGAGCAGCTTTTCCGTGCCATGGGGGCCGACTTCCGGAAGCTCCAAGTGCTCTAGCGCGCCCGCCTGGACAAGGTCAAGTCCAGGATGGCGGCGGTGGACAACGCTGAGGTGGACTTCAAGGCGCGCGTCATTGAGACGCAGACCTGGTTCCACCGGACCCGCGAGGAGCAGAGGGCCTTTCAGGAGGAATTGGCCAAGCGCGATGTGGAGCTTACCATGAAAATGGCCGACATTGAGAAGGACCAGGAAAAGGCGGCGAACCTGGCTGCCGCGGCCGAAGCCGCCCGGAACCAGCATCAAGCCGCCCTGGATTCCCAGGAAGAGGACCTCTCCGCGCGTGAGGCGAAGCTTATCGCAACGCTCCGTGGCAAGGATGAGGAGCTCGAGGCCCTTGTCGTGCGTCAAACCCGCGAGCTGGAGCAGAGGCACAAGGAGGCACTCGATGCCCAAGCTCTGGCCCATGCCGGCAAGGTGAAGGAACTGGAAGCAGGGCGGGATGTTCTGAAGGAGCAGGCCCTCAGGCTGTCCGGCGAGAAGGACACGCTCAACCGCGCCTTGGTAGAGGCGCAAGGAGCAGTCATCAGCAGGACTGGGGAGCTCTCCGACGCGCGGAACTCAATTAGAGACCTCAAGCTGAAGCTGGAGGGCCTCGAGAAGATGTTGTCGGAGAGCAGGGCTCGAGAGGAGACCTTGACCAGGAGCCTCGAGGAGGAGAAGCAGCCGCGGGCAAACGAGGCCGCCTCCCACCAGGAATATGTGGTGGGCGAGAACAGGTGGATCAGCCATCTGGAGGTCGTCGCCGACAGGGTCACCTTGCAATTGGCCACCATGGGGATGCCAAATGTGAGGTACGCCCCCGAGCGCAGCGGGACCGTCAACGCCAAGCTGACCCAGTTCTTTGAGGGCGTCCTTGGAGCCTTGGGCTATCTTCACTCCAACAGGACGGCCACGCTGGCCGAGGAGGCCCGGTGACTTTGCCGGAGGGTCGTGACCAAGGTCCTCACCAAGGTGGTGCACTGGAATCCCGACCTTGACTTCGCGGCCTCGATGAAGAGCTTGACGGATGGTGTCGACCTCACGGTGCTCAAAAAGCGCATCAAGCCCATCACCAACGGCATCGACAAAATCAAGAGGGTGGAAGGCCAGCGCCGGGATTAAGCATCCCGTTCCTCTTCGCCGCTGCAGGTTCCCGATCAAGACAGATTTTATCTTTAGTTAGAACCGCAACTATGATGTGATGTAATATAACTTTGAAGTACTCTTAACTTTCATGCATGTTATTTCCCCGTTCAATTCTTCTTTGTATGTGCGCCCCTCGTCGATCGGGTAGGCTTGCCGGCGCGGAAGCCCTTAGCGGCGTTTTGGGGACGGATCCCCAAGGCCTGTCGGGTGCACGTGCTGCCGGACGAGCCACCTCTCCGTTCCAAACGCGGCCGCTCGAACTGTCGAGCTTGACTCGAGTCAGAATCGAGGGTGTTGTTGGTCGTGGAAGGTTACTCTGCCACTCTCGACGTAGCCACTTGAGCTGTTGAGCGGACTCGAAACAGGGCAAGGGCGTTGCCGATCGAGGGAGAGCCCCCTGGCGTGCAGGTTCCTCATACAAAGACGTGACATCTCCGGGGGGAAATAACATCAAATAAGAAGGGTTGTACGAATAAGGGTTCAGTGCAACTTATCTTCTGTTCGCGGTCACTCGAGCGTCGATCTTCTGGCCTCCTTTCTCCTCCAAGGGCCATGAAGGTGAGGGAGTGCCGGGCTAACTGCTAGAGCCGATTCTCACAACCGTCTGCCCCTACCTGGTGCGCCAAAGATGTCGGTGCAAGGACGACACCTATGGGATCACGAGAATCCCTACTACGGTTGCGGGACGCGGGATTGTGAGAAGGGCGGATCAAACAGATAGCACACGGGTCCTTTTATCCAGGTTCGGGCCGCGAGGATGCGTAAAACCCTACTCCTGCCTTGGTGGTTTGTTTATTTGTGTTCTTCAGCTAGCACTGGGGCGTGAGGAGCTCCAAAAAGCCGAATCCCCTTCCTGGTCGCCTTGGGCCTCCTTTTATAGGGAAAGGGGTTGCCACAGTGGCACACAGGAGGTGGAAAGGGCACATTGATACGAGTTTATCCTTCGCATTACATGACAAGGCGCATTTAATGCGTCGTGCTTAGGTGTTCCTGCTTTATTGGGGGTGGGGGAGAGCCCAGTCTCGTCCGTTGCCGATCCCTTTCACGTCGACACGCGCCCTGGCCAGCAGTGCTCGTGGTGCCATGTAAGCAGGCAGGTAGCTGAGGTGGCACAGCGGTGGGTCTCCACGAGGATCCGCTTGCCGCCACGCAGGTGCCTGCCCAGCTGGTTGGGTCGGTGGCTGCATGCGAACGGTCGTAGAGGTTGGATTTGGCGTGGGCCGGATGGTGGCCCTACGGGTGTCCTTGGCAAGGGCCTCGCCGTAGCCCCGGCAAGGGTCTTGCCGTGGCGCCTGCTGTTTTCCCCGGCAAGGCTCTTGCTAGGGGCCTTGTGGCCCTCCTTGGCTGGGATCCCGCCAAGGGTTGTCATCTTCTATAGTGTGTATCTGATCTTGAATGTCTTCACAAAGATCTGCATGCCACCACGGTGATGTCTCCCGAATCCTTGCCCCACGGGGGTAGTGGACTCAAGGGTGATTCGCTCCATAGGTGTGGGGTGAGCTGCCCCGGCAAGGGTCTTGCCGGGTTTGCTAAAACCGCCCCCGGCAAGGATCATGCCCGGGGGGGGTCCGCTTCGTCCCCTTTGCTCTTTGTGGTCTTGGTCTTGGCGTCGTTCTGCTCCTTTCGAGTTTCGGCCTTACCTTGGCTCACCCCCCTCGCCTTGCTCGGTGCGGTGGCGTCCGTGGCTCGGACTGCCCGTGCATAGTTATAGGGGTACAAAAAGTGTACCCCTCTTTTTGTACACCGACAACCATCCATATTACACTTTTAACACCATCTCTTCACCAAACTAGCGCACCTATACAATTTACCATTGTCTTGGGTGTGTTGGGGACACAAGAGACTCTTTTTTATTTGGTTGCAGGGTTGTTTGAGAGAGATCATCTTCATCCTACGCCTCCCACGGATTGATAAACCTTAGGTCATCCACCTGAGGGAAATTTGCTATTGTCCTACAAACCTCTGCACTTGGAGGCCCAACAACGTCTACAAGAATAAGGTTGCATAGTAGACATCAAGCTCTTTTCTGGCGCTGTTGCCGGGGAGGTGAGTGCATGAAGGTATATCTTTAGATCTTGCAATCAAATCTTTTAGTTTCTTGTTTTACCACTAGTTTAGTGTCACGCCCAATATGGGACCTCTCCTAAAGGAACTCGAAGGCCCCACCAAGGATAGAAGCGCATATTGGAGACGCTTTTGCAAGGTGGATATCATTACATCGTACCATTACCTAAAAGTTGGGGATACATACAAGAGGCATACAATGCCACATGAATACAACAACATCATACATAAAAGCAACATCCGACTACAGATGAAACACAAACAGAAACTCGAACAACATCCACCCTGCTAGCCCAGGCTACCGACCAAGAACCTATCCCCTGAACGAAAGAGAAGCAGAAGAAGAACTCCAAAACAAGTAAACATTGCTCTCGCGTCATGATCATCGCATTACCTGTACCTGCAACTATTGTTGTAGTAATCTGTGAGCCACGAGGACTCAGCAATCCCATTTCCATGGGTATCAAGACTAGCAAAGCTTAAAGGTGTGGAATGGATAAGTGGTGGAGTTGCAGCACCAATTAAGCATGATATGGTGGCTAACTTACGAATACAAGAATAATATGAGAAGCTACGCAAACGATCGCAAACTAGTAATGATCAAGAAGTGATCCTGAAACTACTTACTTTCATACATAACCCAAACCGTGTTCACTTCCCGGACTCCACCGAA
The DNA here is from genome assembly GCF_002162155.2 of Triticum dicoccoides. Taxonomy (NCBI): domain Eukaryota; kingdom Viridiplantae; phylum Streptophyta; class Magnoliopsida; order Poales; family Poaceae; genus Triticum; species Triticum dicoccoides. Next base: position 289,714,917 of record NC_041393.1, on the reverse strand, counting down.
AAGAGACCATCACGACTACACGCGCGGTTGATGCGTTTTAATTAAGTCAAGAGTCAAGTTCTCTACAACTAGATATAACAAATTCCCATCTGCCTCATAACCGCGGGCACGGCTCTTGAAAATTTATAACCTATAGGGGTGTCCCAACTTAGCCCATCACAATCTCTCACGATCAACGAAGGATATTCCTTCTCCCGGAATGACCCGATCAGTCTCGGAATCCCGGTTACAAGACATTTCGATAATGGTAAAACTAGACCAGCAAGACCGCCCGACTGTGCCGACAAATCCCGACAGGAGCTGCACATATCTCGTTCTTAGGGCACTCCGGATGAGACATCCTATGAGTAAAACCAACCCTCAAGTTTCCCTTCCCCGAGGTGACCCCACAGTCTACTCGATTCGAACCAACACTTAGAGAAGCACTGGCCCGGGGGAGGGGGGGGGGTAAAATAAAGATGACCCTCGGGATCGCAAAAACCCAAGGGAAAGGTAATAGGTTGTTAGTCAAATGTAAAACCAAGGTTGGGCCTTACTGGAGGAGTTTTATTCAAAGCAAACTGTCAAGGGGGTCCCATAACCCCGACCGCGTAAGGAACGCAAAATAAAGGAATATAACACCGGTATGACGGAAAACTAAGGCGGCAAGGGTGGAACAAAACACCATGCATAAGGCCGAGCCTTCTATCCTTACCAGGTATATAGATGCATTAATTAAAAATAAGAGATATTGTGATATCCCAACATAGTCATGTTCCAACATGGAGCAATCTTCAACTTCACCTGCAACTAACAAGGCTATAAGATGGGCTAAGCAAAGCGGTAACATAGCCAAACAACGGTTTGCTAGGAAGGGTAAAAAACTTTAGAGGCTGACATGGCAATTTGGGAGGCTTGATAAACAAGTGGTAGGAAGCGCGACATAGCGATAGCATCAAAACAGCTAGCATAGCAATGCTAGTAGTGAGATCCAGGGTAACGGTCATCTTGACTGAAATCCTGCTATGAAGAAGAACGAGTCCATGAAGAAGATGAACCAGCGAAGACGAACCAAGCGTAGACGAACGAATCCTCATGATCGCAACGAAACAGGAACAACCGAAAAGAAGCAAACAACACGGTAAACACACAACACATAAACATGACATGATGCCCAACCAAGTATGATGCATGACAAAGGCTATATGATGCTACTCATGGCAAGAGATGATGCACACAAGAACAACACATCAAAGCAAGTTTAAATGAGGTCAGAACAACATATGACAAATCCTGTAAGTCCTCACATGCAAATTTCAAAATTGGTCCAGATCTGAATAAACCTTATGTTCAATTTGTTAAACAGCAAGTTAAGATGCACCAAGATGATCTACGCGAAAATCTAGTCTAGTTACATAGAAAGTTCATTTAATTCGGAGCTACGGCCTAGAAGATATGAGCAAAACAAGTTAAACATGGCATTGATGCAAAATGCATTCAAACATCAAGCAAACACACCCAAAATAAGGATTCAACATGACATGATGAAACCACATGAAATTCTAAGCAAGTTTCATATAGAGCATGCTCAAAACGGAGCAACGATGCAATACAGACACTCCAAACAAGATTATAACAACAATCTGCCCAAAACAGCAACTAGGCACTTTGCAACCATCAAAACAACATGCTAAAAAAATCATACGAGCATAAACTTGGCACGCACTTCATATACAGATAACAAACTTCAAATTTTATTTAAAGTTCAGGTTCATAGGCATCAAGATTAAACCAATATGATCAATGCAAAATGCAACTTTATAACACATGAGCATATAAATGAGCACGGTTAATATGATGGCATGTTGGAGGCATGAAACAAAGATGCTAAAGCAACTATAAATAGCAACCAAGGGCATGGCATCAAAGTAAACATAACAAAGAGCAAATAACATCCTGCTATCATATACATATGGCTCATGGATTAGTAGGAACCAATAAGACAAGATTGAATGTTGAAACAGTTTTAGCAAGTGTAAAACAACAACATTATGATAGCATGTTTGCAAGCATGGAACAGAGGCATATGAAGTCCACAATTATCGAACATGGCATGTGAACAGAGTATTCATAGCATACTTCAAAACATGTAATTGGAGAATCTCCCAAAAGAGGCATGGATCAATCAATAACAAGCTCACAACAAGGCATCATGAAGTTAACAGAAAGCTGGAACAACTAGGCATGTTCATGGCAATGCAAACATATACTACAAGACATATATAGGGCACCAAATGGCATGGCATGATAGATCATCACATGGACATCAAAACGTGTCAACTAGGTATCTCTAGATTACACATGGATTAATTGGTAGTATCAAGCAAACATGGCATCATGATATAACGGAAACAGACTTGACTCTCTATATGTCTATATCAAATGTGGTACTTAGTACTCACTCTCTACATGTCATCCCAGTCTTGGTACTCTTGTAGTTTCTTTTGTTTGCTCTGGCTAGTAAGTGTATCTGTGTTATCTAACCTTATTTTCACAGGTTCATTTCATCCTAAGCCAACTCAAGACCACAAGGTAAGTATATGCATCACAGTCATGTGTATGAGGAATTCTTGCCGATGTACATATTGCTTGCAAGAAGGACTCATGAGCATGAAGGTACATTTCCCACATACACATTTGTTGCTATCTTTTGCTCTGATGCATATGACCAAGATACATGTAACACATTGCTTACTCTGTCATGTTCATGCATTCACATGCTCCTATATTCTATATTCACATGATTGCATACATGTAGGGGGAGCCTATGCACGTTACATGTCTTTCGAAAGCTTTACTTGCTATTCTCTATATCTTTATCTAAAGCTTTGATGTATGTTGTCATCAATTACTAAAAAGGGGGAGATTGAAAGCACAAGTGCTCCCTGGGTGGTTTTGGTAATTAATGTCAACATATCTATTGTTGGACTAACACTTTTACCTAGTATATTTCAGACAAGTTCAACAATGGGGTGGCATGGACTAAAGGATGTGGAACCCCTTCAAGATGCTAAGGACAAAGGATTGGCTCAAGCTCCAAGCTCAGGACTCTACACTTTCTATTTTAGTGATCCAAGATCACATTGAGTCTATAGGAAAAGCCAATAATATCAAGAGGGGATGAGGTGTTGCTTAATGGCTTGCTTGCTCAAAGTGCTTAGTGATATTCTCCAAAGCCCCCAACTACTTTCTCACATCCACATATGTCCTAAACCAAAAGTCTAACTTGGCCCCACCGATTCTTTCTATCCGGCGCCACCGAGTTCAGATGTCATAGCCACTGCCACAAACCCTAGGCAAATCGGTCTCACCGATAGGGATCTCGGTCTCACCAAGATGGGATTGTAATCTCTCTGTGTATGTCCATTACCAAAATCGGTCTCACCGAGTTTGAGCAATTGGTACTACCGAGATTACAATGCAAACTCTCTGGTTAGCTTATTACCAAAATTGGTCCCACTGAGTTTGTGTAATCGGTCTCACCGAGTTTGCCTGACCAACTCTCTGGTTAGCTTATTACCAAAATCGGTCCCACCGAGTTTGTGTAATCGGTCTCACCGAGATTACGTTATGCCCTAACCCTAACCATATCGGTCCTACCGAGTTGCATGTCGGTCCCACCGAAAATCCTAACGGTCACTAGGTTTACTAAATCGGTCAGACCGAGTTTGTTGATTCGTTCCTACCAAGATTGGTAAATTGTGTGTAACGGTTAGATTTTGTGTGGAGGCTATATATACCCCTCCACCTCCTCTTCATTCATGGAGAGAGCCATCAAAACAAACCTACACTTCCAACTTACCATTTCTGAGAGAGAACCACCTACTCATGTGTTGAGGCCAAGACACTCCATTCCTACCATATGAATCTTCATCTCTAGCCTTCCCCAAGTTGCTTTCCACTCAAATCTTCTTTCCACCAAATCCAAATCCTGTGAGAGAGAGTTGAGTGTTGGGGAGACTATCATTTTAAGCACAAGAGCAAGGAGTTCATCATCAACACACCATTTGTTACTTCTTGGAGAGTGGTGTCTCCTAGATTGGCTAGGTGTCACTTGGGAGCCTCCGACAAGATTGTGGATTCGAACCAAGGAGTTTGTAAGGGCAAGGAGATCGCCTACTTCGTGAAGATCTACCGCTAGTGAGGCAAGTCCTTCGTGGGCGACGGCCATGGTGGGATAGACAAGGTTGCTTCTTCGTGGACCCTTCGTGGGTGGAGCCCTCCGTGGACTCGCGCAACCGTTACCCTTCGTGGGTTGAAGTCTCCATCAACGTGGATGTACGATAGCACCACCTATTGGAACCACGACAAAAACATCTGTGTCTCCAATTGCGTTTGAATCCTCCAAACCCTTCCCTTTACATTCTTGCAAGTTGCATACTTTACTTTCTGCTGCTCATATACTCTTTGTATGCTTGCTTGTTATGTATTGTGAGTGTTAAACTTGTGCCTAAACTCCACATAAACTTAAAGAAGTTAAAAACTACAACTTTTGGTACTTAGTGTCTAATCACCCCCCCTCTAGACACCTCTTCTCGATCCTTTCACGCGCCGATGTCGAGCATGCCGCCGACCAAGAAAAACGCGCGGCCGTCCTCCTCCGTGAACAGCAAGAGTCATGGCTCCGACAGTGGTACTTGCAGCTGGAGCACCTTGCCATACTGGATCCTGTGCACGTGCATGGGATGCGTGGTGCTGATGTGGTGGTAGAGCGCCGGCGGCGGGCCTTCGTAGCCGCAGACGGGCACGGGGCATTTGCTGGGCGCGAGCGGACACACGCTCTGGTGATCGGAGAGCTTGTGGTAAGTGACGTAGAGCCCACAACCTTCATGCGGGCACTCCACCCTCACAGACGAAAGGACGGAGTCCACCGCTGTGTTCCGCACGTCAAAGCCACCGCCGCACTCGTACTTCTGGCACTACCGCTGGTTCGTGGGGCGCTCGACGCGGCAGTCCGCGCAGGCCAGGTGCCCTCCCTTGCACTGTTGAAATAAATCGAACAACACATCAATCAAGAAACCTGCACCTTGCTCAATCAGCCGAACGGACAAGGTGTATTCGAACCTCATACACTGGAGGCGTCAAGGGGCGGAGGCACAAGGGGCAGTGGAGCACGGTGAGGTCCATCGAGACCTTAGAGAGATCCATCGTTGGGTCCTGTTCGGTCTGCATGATCTCGCCCTCCTCGTGCACAACCATCTCTCGACTTGGGCCGGGGCATTACAAAGCTTTACCATCACATATTTTATACTACTTCAGGGTGCATTAAATCAACACATGCAAGTATCAAAAGGTGAGTCACGGCATGCATGCATGCGTTGTAATTAATGCATCGGTAAATGCAAATTATTGAAATATATCGAGTGAAGTGCTTTGATGTGTCGCGTCAACTCGTACATCAACAAGACGTTTGATTATCCTCTCCCTCGCGGACTTAACTGCACCTGCCTTTGGCTGTATGACAGGTTGGCCACACACCTGTCGGGCCCACCTGTCATACACGCAAAGGGAGGAGCGTCCCTCCCTGGCCCATGAGCGTGGTGGCTGGCAAGACTAGGAGAAGATTTCGCTACACGCTCTCCTTCCCGCACGCGGTGGATATGCAGCAGTTCAATCAGTGTCAGATGGCCAGAAGCGTATTGTAGTACTCCTCCAGTGCAGTAGTACTCCATCATTGTTCGACTTCCCAAAGAGGCGAAGAGCCAAGCGCAGCCCGGACGCTCGTGTGACAGTTTCATGTGTAGAGTAGTCTAGGATAGCATGTACCATGCTTGTAAGCTTAAAATCGTTGGGGTCGGCTCCATGCTATGTGGCCGTCTCGAAGTTTAAAAAAAAAATTAAAATAGTCTTCTGACCCTACCTATCACCCTGGTGATTGTAGTTTGCACACTCATCTGGTCAAGACATGAATATATATTTTAATTTGTTTTTTTCAAAAAGGGGGAACTCCCCGGCCTCTGCATCAGAACGATGCATACGTCCACATATATTTCAATTTGTGGTGGGTAAATGTTAGAGGTTGCAGCAAATATATTGTACAATGCGGGTCTTTCAACCAAGTTTAGAGGCAAGCATGTGGGGCCAGTGCTATGATGTGTCGCATCAACTCGTACAACGAGGAGAAGCGTGATTTTACTACTACATGCCTTCTCCCTCGCCCATGCGCGCGGTTGCTCACAAACGAGGACAGGCTTTTGCTTAGTAGTACTTCTACAACAAGCTATCCGCCCCGCGGTGGATGGACATGCAGCAGTGGATTCGACACTAGCCTTGTTTGGATCCAGAGGTTGGAGTTAGTTTGGGTTAGTTTGGACTCAACTAACCCAAAAATATCCAAACAGGAGGGTTAGTTTGGGTTTTATGCATCTAACCCATCCAAAAAATCTAACCCACTCAAGAGGTGCTTATTTGGGTTAGTTCTTCTCGGGATCACTAAAAAACATAATTTTCTGTCGCTCTTCCCTCGATAGATTCCTTCCCACTTCCTCGAAGCTTCTCATCCTCTCCCTCCCTCCCTCTCGCACCGCCCGTGAAGGCGCCTCGCCGTATCCATGCTCCATCTAACCCTGCCATCGAAACACCTGTTTGGCTAGAGTTAGTTTAGGGTTAGTTTAGGGTTAGAATCTAACTCTAACCTCTAACTAAGTTAGAGTATCCAAACAGGGCCACTGTAGAAGCAGTAGTAGTAACATCATTGTTCTTCTTCTCGAAGAGGCGAAGAGCCAAGCGCAAACCAAATGTTACAGTTGTGAACATTGGAGCACGCATATAGCCAGGCTCTTACATGAGATAAAATTGCTATGTGAGCTCACTATTGTACTAGTACGTACAACTACTTGCTAGTATGGCCCTGTAAACCAGAAAGGAGTATTTGCCCTTCTAGAGATTTCAACAAGTGACTAGACTACACCGAGACAGAGTACATATGGAGCAAAATGAGTGAATCTGCACCATAAATAAATACGTATCCTTTTCCTATCCGAGGTGCACAATATTGAGTATACTGACTAGTCTCTTTTTGACACGCATTTACGTTTTTTTGACACAGTACAGACGCAAGCGCTCATATACATGCGCATACACTCACCCCTCTGAACGCACACATGCACGGCACTATCATCTTGAAATTTACAAAGTCACATAGGCACCTCGTCGTCGATGGGTCCATAGGTGCTTGAATGCCAAGGAGGGAGAGGGTAGCGGTTCCCGAGACAATGAACGGTCAATGATGCATCCTCAATTACATGTAGAGGGATTAATTGGAGAAGCAGAATAGAGCCAGCATGATGTGAATGCAACAGAGTTTGGACTCTCATATAATAAAGGCGCCCCACCACTCCAATCCATCTACTCCCAAGTCTCTGTGCAACACTGCTCACTCCAATCCAAGACCAAGTGACCAGAAGCCACAAGCACCTATGGAGGTGATGGACCCGAGAGGCAGTCGGCTGTGCCAAATCATCCAAGGCGCCGGCCTGCGGTGCCGCACCACGTAGCTTTTCCAGACGGTGCTAGCGACCGCAGGCATCGTAGCCCTTGCCGACGCTGGCTTTGCCTCTCGCATGGACGACATGATGGTCAACTCCTTCCGCAAGTTTACCGCCATCAAGAAGCGCGCGGACGACCTTGTCGTACTGCTCCAGCCCGCGCGCCCAGGCTCCTCATTGCCTGCCACCCTCATCGGCCTCCATGGTGACGAACTCTTTCAAGCCCTGGTGGCCCTGCAGGTGCCGGAGGTCGCGACGAAGAATGTGCACCTCGAGGCCGCGCTCGCCACGCAGCGCCTCGCCATGCAAGAAACCGTCGACCTGCACATCCACGTCTACGAGGAAATAGTCTACATAGGCCACTACAAGGCAAGCGAGGACAGAAAGATGTTGGCCTTCTTCCAGCCGCTGGAATCTTTGGACACCATTGTTTACAAGCACGTCGACCTGGCCACGAAAGCTGCTGCTACTTAGGCGCCGTTCGGGGGGCCAGCGCCCTGAGTCGAGGAGGTGGACGTCGTTGATGGATGCATCTCTTCTTCTTGCCTCCTGTAACTAGCACTGCATTGCCTCATGGCCTTAATGTTTTATTAGTATAGTACTCCCTCCGTTCCCAAATATAAGTCTTTCTAAAGATTCCAGCAAGTGACTACTACATACGGAGCAAAATGAGTGAATCTACACTCTAAACTATGTCTACATACATCTGTATGCTGTATTCCATTTGAAATAGTATCTAAAAAGGCTTATATTTAGGAATAGAGGGAGTATATGGCATTTTTATTCCAGTCATAACGTTTTCATTGTGAGGTGGGGCCGCAGTTGAGCAAACCCACCCCGCCCACCGGTCGTCGGCCGAGTTTAGAATTAGAAGAGAGAAACGAGGGAGGAGAGCTAGGTGTAGCACGGACGCTGTTGTCAGATGGGACTCATGTTTATAGAATAGGAGTACTGAGCACTCGTGCCTCTTTTTTTTGAGGGAAAAATTAGTCGTATGTCTAGTACCACTAGTTGGGTGCGTGCGACCTATAACTGTCATCACTTTAGGTCTCCTTTTCGAACCGCAGCTACGCTTCACAATACATATTTTTTCACGCATTTATCCTCCTATATGTACTCCTAGGCTATTTCCACATGCTCGCATTCGCCAACATGTGGGACATAGAGCATCTGGGCCATAGTGCATGCACGACTCGGAGCATATGCCGGGTTACTTTACATTTCAGACCTCACGAATTACATGCAAACCCCCCGTAGAAGAATAAATAAATGATTGAATTACTACATGAAACCGGATTATTTTCGTGGAAACTGGAGCACGTTCACTAAATTTTGGACATAACACGTTTATAAAAAATGACCGGCCCTAAACTAGTCTAAGGGCCTCTTTGATTTTTCCCGCAAAAAAAGGATCTCTTTGATTCGCAGGATACTAAAAACACAGGAATGGGGAAAGTATGATGGCGATGAACCGAGACGAGGAGAACTCTAACTCAGTTAGAGGTTAGAGTTAGATTCTAACCCTGAACTAACTCTAAACCAAAGAGGTGTATGGATGGCAGGGTTAGATTGACAATAAATGCTCTTTCTCAATCATTTGACTACTCTGGACCCTATTTCCTACTGGATTTGGTCTGGCCGGCTCTTCTGTGGCCTCCTCCCACTCACAATTGACATAAACGAACCATCTATACAAATCAAGCATGCAAACCATGATAGTTTTTACTTTGTCCATACAAATGAGATATCCCACTTAAACATACAAGTCATCAATCAAGCTTCACAAAATAAAAAAAAACACTTCATGAAACAAAGCATGAGCTAACTCATCACGGAAGTCATTCACGATAAGGAGGGAGCCCGGAGCCCCTCACGCACTGAGGGAGGAGCTCGCCATCGTTGCCTTGGAGGAAGGCTCTGTAGAGCCCAAGCCCCGGCAACCCCTCCGACGCCGGCCCTTGCAAGTTGAGGTCGACACCGGCATGGGTAGCAGGGTTGCTTGCCGCCGACTAGGAACTTAATCTTTGGGCCTCTAGAAATAATGCAAGCCTATAACTAAAATACCTAGAAAGGTGAACTGAATCTTTGGGCCTCTAGAAATAATGCAAGCCTGAAACTGAAATACCTTGAAAGGTGAACTGAATCTTTGGGCCTCTAGAAATCATGCAAGCCTGAAATTGAAATACCTAGAAAGGTGAACTAAATCTTTGGGCCTCTAGAAAGATTTATTACCTCCTCAAGCAGCATCAAACAATTCCATGCGTGCACCACAAATCTATACCAAGTTTGATCAGGATCTACTTTTCCAAATCAGAATTAGCGCTAGAGCAAGCAAGATCAATGATATGGCTGTGAGACAGAGAAGGAACGAACAAACTCACCCATCTCGCAACCTCCCTGGTAGATGCGCCACCGCCACACACGACAGAGGGAGAAAAACGACTGGTGAAGGGGGAGCGGGGTGACCTTCGAAGGCCGGAGGGAGAGGGCATCCGGAGTAGGGCGGCGGAGGCCGGAAGGAGAGGGCGGCCGGAGGAGAGAGAGGGCAGGCAGCGCTTGGGCGGGCGGCCCTATGGGGAACAGAGAGGAGTCGTGCGAGAGGGGGGTGGGAGCGAACTAGTTCTCTTTTAGTGGGCCCGAGGATAACTAACCCAATTAGAACCTCTCCACCGGGCTAGTTTTTTTAGCTAGATTAGAGCAAACTAGATCAAACTAACCCCTCTTGTTTCGATAATTTGAGGCTATTTCAACCCAAACTAGCTCTAACTTAGGGACCCAAACAATGAGGAGTGTTACTGTACATTCTACAGTGTGGACCGTAGCACATTGTTTTTTATGCCATATCACCACATTGTTTTCTATTGCTGGTTCACTAGGCTACCGTGGTTTGCACTACTGGTTCACTGGGCTACCGTGGTTCGCACTGCTGGTTCACTGGGCTGCCGTGGTTCACACTCCTCCGACCTGAGTAGTAGTAGTACTAGTATATACATCATCATTCTTTGATCCTTCTTACTACTCCAACATGTGGGAGAGCCAGCATCGGGGTCGACGTGTCATGCACCAGATTAGAGCGCGGAACGGAAGGGGGGCATCACCCTGGTCAGAGTGCCAGTAGTTGATGACTATAGTGAGTGGTCATATCACAAGTCTTTCCAGCAGTAACACGCCGTCAAATCGCACAGCCCGACCTTTCTAGCAGTATGTTTGAGAATCCGCCACTCGCTCACCCTCCTCGCCTCTCTGTCAAACCGCCTACCCAAAAACTGTTGCGCGTACTGCCCGGGAAAAGCCCCACCCTCAACTTTTAACTACGCGAAAATAGTTCGAGCTTGTTCGTTCTATATAAATACAGTACTTACTGTATGTTTATTCACCCGTGGGGTTGTTCAATGAATGTAGGGGCGGGGAGCACAAGTGAACAATATTGTAGTACTACTAGTAGTAAGTAGGAGTCGTACAGTAGTCACCTTAAATAGAGAGTTTCTTTTCTTTAATGCCACGTACACAAATTGAAACGCTTGTTGTGGAGAGAAAAAAGATAATCACTCCACTATATATGGACACAGGGGCCTGAGCGCTTGCTTTACTAGGGTTGCTCTCTTCATTCTCTCATCCTCTCAAGATATAAACAAGACAGCGGTAGCAACATTTTATCTCTGCTCACCGCTGGTCACAGATCCGGCCGGATCCCTTTGGCCAGTGTGTGTAGAGGACTAAAAGGTGCATCGTTCATGCGGTCATCGCCACCGAGGGAGGAAACCCACAGCTGCCGGAGGGGCCCGATCCTCTGCCCGTGCCGTTCTCTCCGACACAGCGCCGGCTCAGGAGGTCCTTCGACCCTTCTTCCTCCCTGCCATATTGTCCGCAGATCCAACATGCCGCCGCTGACATCTCGGTGACCCTCAGGTATAAGTTCTTCGAAAGCGGCCTTGCTCTACTGCCCCAGCTCCCCACGTGTTTGCATGTGCCTCTTTTTCTACTCCCATCAGCCTCTTCCAAAGCCACCTAAATTTTTAGTATTATTAGAGGTAAAGCTACTTCATGCATTCGAATCTAGGGCTTTGTTCAAACAAGAAGAAAGGGGGGAAAGTTGTAGCATGAATCTAGGACTTGATTCAAAGAGGAAATAATATGGTGAAAGTAGTAGGGACCGGATACCCAACCGGTCTCTTGGTTGAAAAGGGAAATAATGGGAAAACGCAGTACAAAGTAGATAATGAACGGATCTATTATTGGTTGAAAAAAGGATAGAAAGTGGCGGTTGGTGGACAAGTCAACAGAGTATGTCCAGGATTAGATTTGCTGCCATCACATAGTAAAAGGTCTCCAGGATTAGATTTGCTGCCCTCACATAGTAAAAGGTCTCAGGATTAGATTTACTGCCCTCACATAGTAAAAGGTCTCCAGGATTAGATTTGCTGCCCTCACATAGTAAAAGGTCTCCAGGATTAGATTTGCTGCCCTTACATAGTAAAAGGTCTCCAGGATTAGATTTTTTGCCCTCACATAGTAAAAGGTCTCGAGGATTAGATTTGCTGCCCTCACATAGTAAAAGGTCTCCAGGATTAGATTTGCTGCCCTCACATAGTAAAAGGTCTCCAGGATTAGATTTTCTGCCCTCACATAGTAAAAGGTCTCCAGGATTAGATTTGCTACCCTCACATAGTACAAGGTCTCCAGGATTAGGTTTGCTGCCCTCACATAGCATGAACAAACTCGGCATCACCACTTTATGCCTCCTTGTAGGTACATTGTGCTGATGCGTCCACTGTTGCATGTCCTCATACCAACCATTTGCCCTTGTTAATGTAAGGGCGCATGTAAAATGAAGCGATCACATTGTTACCTTAGGGACATGTCTAACCAGTGTTATTGTTAATCTAATGCCTCCCGTGATAAGATGCAATTAAACTGTGTTATAAATGGCACTCCTGCTGTTTTCCCCAGTATGATAAGTAAGTTGCTCCTTTACGCTGCTGAGTGTCCTGGTGTCCCCACGGTCCCATGCCCTTAAACCAACTCTTTAGCCGCTGTTGATTTATTGTGTCTGGTAAACAAGCAATGCCACCATTAAAGTAATCCCATATTTGAGGAAACTCATTGTTGATCATAATGCTTCTGGTAACATGAAGCATTGCTGACATTTTAAAATTTCTACTGTCCTTGCGTGATTACCATGAACATAATTAAGATGCTTCTTTTCATTTAGTATATGTTTCGTATATTCTTATTGACCAACAACTGTTTACTTTCTATCTTTTTGTGCAGATAGGGATATCCACTTCACCTTGTTGCTATTGTGACCTTTTGGTGAACTGCACAAAACACTTTTTTTGGAATGAGTGTCTTGTGCAGTTCAACTAAAATGTCACGTGGGCAACATCTCTCAATTTTGGTGGAACTGCACAAAATGGTGATTGGAGTTTCCAAAATCTCCGTCAAGTTCTGCTGGTAATCTTGTGCAACATTTTATTAGCCTTTGCAAGATGGAGCCGTCACTATCACCACAATGGCACTTTATTTTAGTGGAACTGCACAAAAGGATAAGAAAATTATAGTTGCACCTTACATGAGCCGGATAGCCAACCTTAATGTTCCTCAATTTTAGTGCAACTACTGAAGAAGAACCTGCCAGCTCACGAGAGCAAGTACTTCTTGCTAGCTGAATGATGCAATCTTTGCTTCAATTCAGGTGAACTGTAGAAAAAGCCGCATGAATTGAATCATGGAACTCCAGGCAGACCTCATCCTAGTGGAGCTGCAGGTTGAGTTCAAGGAGGCCGCTATTAAAGCGAAATCATGCTCTCTTGTCTCCTTGTTTGTGCTATGCAAACAGGAATACTCAACTACAGATGTTGTGACGGTCAAGAGCATTCGCCAAGTTCTTCGATTGTATGACATGGCTAGCCAAGATGGATTTAATCCCGATATTCACTTTATCAACAGGCTCTAATGGGTTGGTTCTGAATCTTGCAAGCTGGGAATCAATGAGATGTGTAGGCATCTTTGTTGTACTTATTATTTGAATCTTATTTGTTGGTTCTGAATCTTGCAAGCTGGGAATCAATGAGATGTGTAGGCATCTTTGTTGTACTTATTATTTGGATCTTATTTGTTGGTTCTGAATCTTGCAAGCTAGGAATCAATGAGATGTGTAGGCATCTTTGTTGTACTTATTATTTGGATCTTATTTGTTGGTTCTGAATCTTGCAAGCTGGGAAACGCGGCATGATGATGCACAGGACAACAACCATAACAAACAGTTCAAACTTGGTAGTACTATCTTTGTGAAAGTGCGACAAATGTGCTGATCGTGTGCGTCCTGAGAATAATAATTCTAATTGTTGTGCATGTTGATCCTGTGGCACTGATAGAACGAGCCAATACATTGCTTGTTTTAAGTATAAATTTCTATTAAAGCTAATTTAATTTAAGTAAAGTGACCACTAACTCCTGTTATTACAGTACCAATACAGACCCGCTCGTGAACCGACGTGTGGCCAGAGTAGGTTTCTTAATGGAGGCGTTTGAATGCGCCAAGGGTGCATCTTCTGCCGGGCATGCAACGGACGAGGGAGGGGTAGTAACTGTTGTCGTCTGTACACACTCAGCTTACTATTGAATCAAGTTCCCCAACACCTGAAAAACGAACTGCTGCTGCCGCCTACACACTCGTTCACTCGAAGAGACTCCAATGGTGATCCGAGGGGTGAGCCTGCTGGATATGGACTTCAGCAAGGAGTTCCCCTTTGAGTTTGCCGTTCAGTCCTATGGCTGCACCAAGTTGAATGTGATGTACACCAACGATACGGACTTGGTGAAGCTCTACCTCGCCTCAGTCCTATGGCTGCACCAGGTTCTGGAGCATTCGCCCGTTTCATCGGCAGCACCGACTGCACCTTCACTATGGTGGAGAGAAGGAAGAACACGATGATTCGGCCATCTGGTGCAACAAGCTTGTCAACACCCAGAAGCAATACAAGATCATCAGCAACGGGTAGGAGAAGGACTCCATGGTTGACCTCGCTGAGACCATCATCGACCCCTGATATGCCAACATGAAAGAAGACAACTTGAACACGTGGGAGGTACCTCTGAATCTAGCCTACATAACCTACGCGGCCAAGGACGCATACGCATGCTACGACATGTACAGGCAGATCTTGGACATGAGGGCGTGTCTGCTTCCCGTAACCGACGAGTACACAGACAGCCGCAACGTCATGATCAAGCATGCCAGGAAGGTCTAGATGTTGCACTTTATCTGTTTATAAGCACCTTTATCATCTGAGTGTTTCATGCATTAGCCTATGTGTCGTAATTATCTGTTTTGTCTGAAATATTTCTTTTAAGAAACCATTAACCTGATTACTTTTTTAGTGGCTATTTGCTTATGTATGTAACTAGTTCACTTGTCCGTAAAAAAAAACTAGTCCACTCGGCTGCCGTGCTTTGAATCTCCTTCCTCCCAACATATTCCCCTCCTCAGGTGGACCCAGCAGGTCTCTCAATTTTCTCCCACTTTCTTTTTTGACTGAGTTTTCTCCCAGTACTTTTCCCTAGAACCAACTCAACTGTCCCACGTCTAGCCTAAAAAATAATAATACCCCACGTACTATTAACTCATCAAATTTAAATGATATTTTATTTCGTAAGTTGAAAATTCTTACAAAATAATATTAATAATTGTTTATATATAACTTGGCAAGTTAACTCCTAGTGATTGCGTACATAAGCTTGCGAAGATTTTACTGACCAATGCAGTAATAGATGTGCAATCATGTGTTTATGTTTTCATAACATTTCTCCATCTAGCACAACATGATATTTTCACCCAGCCCAGCAAGTCTGTGGATTTCGAGAAAAATGCAAATGGGATTTAAACGGGCTGCATAGATGCTACATCATTGTTTCACCCACCCCACCAAATGGACTAAAAAACAAATGGACCAGCTGACATGTGGGCCAGTAGGTCGAAGCCTAAGAAGGCGTTGGATTTACATCCAACGGCTGGCATTCTTCTTCAAATCTCGTCTTCTTCCCCCAGCGCTGCCGGAACCGCCTGCTCCAGCCTTCGGCGTCCAGCGATGTTGTTTTGCGCTCCTCAGCGAAACACTACCCCGCCGACGGCCAGGCCATCCCTCCACTCCACACCTCCTGTTATTCTCTGCCGAGTGTAGGCCCACCCCGCACCCGAACCAGTCAAGTTTCCCACTCCTCTCTGTCTGCGACTCCACTGCCGCGTCTTCCCCATCTGTGGGTCGTTCCAGTCTGGGGCCTCACCATCGTCCACCACCTCGGTGCGCTCGGCGCGGCGTGGTCAACATACGAGAGTCGTCGGAAGAGGATTGTACGTGGAAAGCCTGACAGCTAGGACCCACGAGGTCCATGGTCGCACGCAAGGAAAGTTCCTCCTTATTACACACTGTACATGGACTGTACGTGGGAAGGGATTCTATATTTCACGAAAAAAAGTTCCCCCTACTAACAGGTCAGACCCACCAGCTATATCTTCGCATGCAAGGAAGTGCCTCCTTATTACGCACAAAACAAATGAATACCCCCTGCTAGCTGGGACCCACCATAGTGGGTGGCTGACTTGTGGGCCTAGTAAGTTGACGAGGACGGAGGGCTTTGTCAACTTAGTCATAATGAATGATTCAAGCTCCAGTGACCGTACGATGTCCATCCAACGGCCATAGTGCTTCTTCAACCTCTGGTCTTCTTGCTCCAGCCGCCCAAAGCAGCGCCGGTCGTGTCGCGTGCTCCTGCCTCTCGTGGCCGGGTGTGATGCCGCGGAGGCCTCACCGCCCCCTACTACTCCCACCGCTGGCCCAGGGCATCCCTCTACTCACCCACACCCCCTGTTATTCTGCGGCGACGGAAGCCTCACGGCGCAACCAAACCAGTGAACCCTCGTACTCCTCTCTGCGTGGGCATCCACTGCCGCGTCTTCCCCGGCTCCATGTCATCCCCTTCCTTGGCCTCGCTGTCATCCACCGCCGTGGTGCTCTCCGTGTGGCGTGGTCAACGTGGTCAAGGAATGACTTCCATCGGAAGAGTACTCTAAGTGGAGAGGCTAACAGCTAGGTCCACGGCCACAACCCAATTGTTTTGTGATTTGCCAAGTAAGTCGCTTTGTCAGGCCTATTGGGCTGCAAATCTTTCAAGATGAGGAGAGCTTCATTCGGATGGCCGAGAAAATGGCCTATTAGTAATGAGAAATGGGCTGTACATTTTTGAAACACATCAAACCGGCAATTAGTTTCAAATATTTTTTTCATTTCGAGATTTTAAATTGCATTTATTTTCATATGTGGACAATTTGTTGGATTTTATATTGATATACATTTATTTTTAAAATCATTTTGAATGTGACTCGAAATTTCGGGATTAAAAAAAGTTCGGACCGCACCGAAATATGCAAAATTTCGTATAATTTTTTAACCATGGCCACAATATGGGATGTAATGCTAACAAAAAGAATATGGGCTCCAAAAAACCTTAAGAATTAGCAAATGGGCTGTAAATTATTAGAAATAATGGCAGATGGGCTGTATGCTGTTTTCCACAGATTTGAGGCTTTCCTAAAAAAAGGTTGACACACAAGAAGTGACTGTTGGATTTCCATCCAACGGCCGTCGTACTTCTTCAGTCTCTGCTCTTTCTGCTCCAGCCGCTCAAACAAGTGCCGGCGGGACTGCCTGCGCCCTCCTCCCCGGGGTCGACTGTGCTGCCGCGCAGGCCTCACCGCCCCACCATACTCCCATCGCTGGCCTAGCAATCCCTCTACTCACCCTCACCTGCTGTTATTCTCCGGTGATGGCAGACGAACCAGTAAACCCTCGTACAGTCGTACTCCCCTCCGCGTGGGAAACAACTACCGAGTCTTCCCTGCCTCCGTGTCGGTCCCTTCCTAGGCCTCACCGTCGTCCACCGCCCTGGTGCTCTCGGCGCGGCCTGGTCAATGTGGTCAACGACCAACATGCATCTGAAGTGGACTATACGTGGAGAGGCTGACATCTGGGTCCATGGCCGCACGCAAGGAAATGCCTCCTTATTACGCGCAAATTAATGATTCCTCCACCTGACATCTGGGACCCACCGAAAGGGCATCTGTATTTCATGAAAAAACATTACCGCCGCTGACAGCTTGGACACACCAGCTATATCTTCGCACACAAGGAAGTGCCTCCTTATTACGCAAAAAAATGAATACCCCCTGCTAGCTGGGACCCAGTATAGTGGCAGACTGACTTGTGGGCCTACTAAGTTGACGGGGACGGAGGGCTTTGTCAACTTAGTCAATACTCCAATGACCGTACGATGTCCATCCAACGGCCGTAGTGCTTCTTCAACCTCTGGTCTTCGTTCTCCAGCCGCCCAAAGCAGCGCGGTCGTGCCGCATGCTCCTGCCTCCCGTGGCCGGCTGTGATACCGCGGAGGCCTCACTGCCCCTACTACTCCCACCGCTAGCCAGGCCATCCCTCTACTCACACTACTAGGAAAAGGGCTATAGATGGGATTGACACTAATGGCGCACCAGAAAGATGGTGCGCCATTAGTATATACTAATGGCGCACCACAATCTGTTGCGCCATTAGAGTTTAAACTACTAATGGCGCACCATGCTACGGGTGCGCCATTAGTATCAAATTTTTTTTAACTAGTGCGCCTGTCCAAACATACTAATGGCGCATCCGGGCAAAGTGCGCCATTAGTAGTTGTAACTACTAATGGCGCACCAGGCAGCAGGTGCGCCATTAGTATAGAATTTTTTTTTTGAACTAGTGCGCCTATCCAGACATACTAATGGCGCATCCTGCCCAAGTGCGCCATTAGTAGTTGTAACTACTAATGGCGCACCAGGCAGTGGGTGCGCCATTAGTATAGAATTTTTTTTTGAACTAGTGCGCCTATCCAAACATACTAATGGCGCATCCTGCTTAAGTGCGCCATTAGTAGTTGTAACTACTAATGGCGCACCATGGAAGAGGTGCGCCATTAGTAAGTGGGCAGCAACAAGATATTTGGGACAGCCTCTCCTACCCACACACTCACTTTCTCCCCACTTCATTCTCTCCACCTCCTCCTTGTCTCGGGTGCCTCCTCTTTTTCACCTCATTTCCACCATAGATTCATTCAAATTAAGTGGTTAAATTACCTTGTTTTAATAGGTAAGTAAGGGGGGAAGCTATATTTAGGTTGTTCTCCTTACAACAATGTGCACATGCACTTTTTACGGCCTAGCTAGATCTATGTATGTTCGTGGTGTTGCATATGTTTGTGGTGTTGCATATGTGTTTGTGTTTGGAGGTGTACCGGTATTTGATATGCGATAGTTGCCAATATTTTGCCGGAATGTTGATTCATTTCCGTTTCAGTGAGAATTTTGGCATTAAGCATTCTTTTTGGTCCTATTTTTAGGGAAAGTCATGCAAAATTTTTGTTTGGTTCTAAAATATCGTTTTGCTCTACCCCGCAGGCGACCATGGTCCGCACGATGACCGAAGGCATCGTGAATAGGTTTTTGAGGTCCGCGAAGGCCGAGATGCTTCAAAAGAACGAGACGGAGATAAGATGTCCGTGTCGAAGATGCAAGCTGAAGAGCCTTATTGCGGACCCGGATTCCGGGCAGGTGCGGGACCACCTGCTGTTGCATGGTTTCATGGATGGCTATCGGTGGCAAGGTGGTGAAGATGACTACGAAGTCGTCCATGCGGGCCGGGCAAGAAATGAGGAAGGGCAGCAAGACAACCACCGCGGCTCGGGCGGGCGAGAAGACGAAGAATCCCTAGGAGATGATCACGACTGTGATGCTGTACACAGTCATCATGTAGAAGATGCAGGACATGATGATGAGGAAGATGCCGGAGCAGGCGACGGGCATGATCATGAAGATGATGATGCCGGCGGAGCAGACGACGCTGGACCATCGATGGGCTGGGTGCAGGACCCTCATATTCAAGAGCTGCTTCTCAAGCAGACGGATAACGCAAGAGCTGCCGCCCAAGAGAAAGCCAAGATGGATCAACTTGAGTTAGACGCGGTTACTCCATTGTATGAAGGATGCAGGCCCGAGGATACCCGCCTGAAAGTAACGCTCATGGCCCTGGAGATGAAGGTAAAACACAAAATGACCGACGCATGCTTCGACGAGAACATGTCATTCTGGCACGAACGTCTTCCCAAGGGGAACAAGTGCCCGACCAGTTTGGAGGAGGCGAAGAAAATCGTGTGTCCTCTGGATTTACCGCACGTGAAATACCATGTGTGCATGAACAATTGCATCATTTATCGGGACGAGCACGCGGAGTCTAC
>NC_041393.1:289656745-289692561 GCF_002162155.2 Triticum dicoccoides | reverse complement strand
ACCCCGCCCCGTCCACACCACCGTCGACCCGCCTCCCTCGACGCCACGGCGCCGCAGGACCTAGACTAGACGCCCAAGGTACGACCACCTCCTCCTTACTTCTCCATTCCGCAAGTCCATAGCCTCCTCTCACGTGCTTGCTTCCTTCTCCATTCCTCATTTGGCAAGAAGGGAGGAAGAACATCTGAGCCTCAGATAAGCAAGGCTGCCTCAGAGGAATCAACAGGTAAACGCTGCTTGACTCAATCGGACATGCACAGTTTGAGAGATCATTATGTGTCTTTGTTGTCCACCGCTGTTTTTTGTTTCTTTAACCATGGTTCTGCACACGATATTCTGGGGATACATATTTTCGAATGAATCTTGCCTCATAGACTAGCATAATAAGTAGGAGTAGTATGCTTTGAGGGGCTTGGCTTCAAAATCATTGCTTTGGGGGCGGCAATTTCTCAACAATCAAGCGTAGCTTTACCTAGGACAGGGGCAGCCCCTCAGATCTTTGAAGGCTAAAATCAAGGGCATGACACCAAAATAATGCACATGTGTGAGGTATAACAAATCAGGATCCCGATTCCCTTCGTACTGGTTCGCCTTGGCCTTTTCAGTTTTCCCTTGCCCCCGTCTCAGCAAGAGGGGAGAATTGCTTCTCTGCCATACGAACGCAATTCCAAACTGGTAATTCTAGTAATATCTTGTGTTCTTGCATCATGCTGAGCACAGAGCACTCCTACTCTGTCCTACTTGTAATGATATGCATGCAAAAGCATAGGTCTCATTGATATCAACATTTTTTCAATGGACTGTGTCTGGGGTATATTTTACCGTCTTCTATTTTTATGAAATTAACCTACTTGCAGTAAATCGAAGTTCAACCAATCTTACAATGTCCTTAGCTGTGGAGCTAAAATCCCCTTTCATAAGACATACTCAAGTAAGAGCACTGATATTGGTTCACATTCTGACACAGGCAAGCCACACCTCTGCTTGTTTTACGAATTTGATCTTGGTTTGCAAATGGATTACCAAGGGAGCACTGTTAGGGATTTCCTTCATGCTAATGGACAGGTGGTGCTAGAAAGGGTAGCCTCGTCTGCATATATGAGCATTGTGTGTGGGGGCAGGGGTGAGCGTACGGTGCTGTGCTGATGAATGGTGTGCTAGGGTGGCACTGACTTGGTGGCAGATTTGATTCCACTCAAAGTACACACTACTTGACCATACCCTCTCCTGTGCAAAATATTCATTCCAATCTGGTGTTATAAATTAGGGTCATGCATGATTTCACCTACCTCGCACACATTGCTCGATCTCCATGCCTCTGCCAACTTCTGCTCCACGCTGCATCTCGCCATGCCTTGGCTTCAAAACAAAGGCTCTGTGATGTACCACTCCCATGGAAAATGATTGCTTTTCTTTGAGCTTACACATGGCCGGCCAATGGAGTAGAAATCATCCAAAGCTTTTTGTTGTGGTGAAGATGGTTAGATGACCGTCCTATACTCCTATCCGCACATCCAAAAGGAATAGCCAAGCATAAACTACTGCAAAGTACACTGTTGCAAATTAAAAACTACAATGTGGGCATTGTAACTAGTACGTACTACTCAAGAAATCATTTGAACTTTTGGGATTGTGTCCTACCAGAGATACTTAGCTTTATTTGTTTGTTGGAAACTAATTATGTATTGTATCAGAGATACCTGGAACAGTTGGAAGGTAGAAAGCAATGCTGCATAGGGCGCTGATGAGTCACTGACAAAGCCACACAGCACAATAGGGTGGCCAAAAGCCACACAGCACAATAGGGTGACAAAGCCACACAGCACAATAGTTTTTTCCTTCTGAAATGTGTTTTTCTTCTTCTTCCTGTTTTGAGTAGTTTGCGTAAGTTTTCTGAAATGATGATGTATTTTTCTTAATTCAGCGAACCGTGAGATGGACTTAGAAGAAGAAACTGTCTCCTGATTGTAGTTGATTAATTAGTATATATGTTGTAGACTTGTAGCATACCTACCTCTATATGGTTTTATATTTCAACTTGATTTCTGAATATTCCAAACCACACGCGAAGTCCTTTCTTACAAGAAGAAGTTTCTCTTCATAACAGTGAACAAAACTACTGTCAATCAGCTCAGTTCTAGTGTTGTTGGATTTTTTTTAATTGGCTTCTTGCAGTTTTGAAAATTCAGTTTATTCGGTTACTGAAAATTCAGTTAATTCAGTTAGGCACACAAATTTCAGAACTTTTGTGTGCCCTAGTACTTGGTGTTTGTAGAAAACCAGGAGTGTCAATGGGACTAGAATTCACTTGTTCTTATATGGGTTTGTAAAACTTGTTCATGTACTGAACTACTAATGCCTTGTGATGCTCTGAATTACTTGTGATGCCTCTGAATTACTTGTGATCACATTGAGAAAGACTTGTAAAGATGATGATCATCTTTAACAGAAAACAATTTGTGATGATTTTGCTAGTTTGCTGGGTTTTGTCGCCGACCATCGTGTCGTGATGATTTTGCAGGTACCCCGAGAGGCCCTTGAGTTTGCCGGAATGTCGATTAACTTCCGTTCCGGCAAATTCGGGTACTCCATATGTCCTATTTTCAGCAAAGGTCATGCTGAAATTTTCCGTGAATTTTAGCATGACTTTGCTAAAAATAGGACATATGGGGTACTTGTGACTAATGCATAGGCCGGGGTATCTTAGTAGTTAATTAAGTAGGATCAAGTGCCCCGGCGTACTTGTGACTAATGCATGGCTTTTAGGGTGCCTCGGTGTCGATAAAAACCGAAATGATGAAAAGTTAGGCTTTTAGGGTGCCTTGGCGTCGAAAAACCCTCAATGATAAAAGCTTAGATTTTAGGATGCCTCGGTGTTGACAAACCCTAAATGATGAGACCATGATCTTGTTCCTTGACAATAACCAACTTTTTGACCAAACTTTGTTTCTATTTAGAGAGAAACATGGCCCACAACGATGAGGCCGGGGGTTCGGGCGGCAAGGCATTCTGGGAGCTGTCCCAGGAGATGGAGGAACAACCTCACTTGTATGAGGCCGCCGCCTTCCCCACCGATCCTGAGACCACGGATGGTGCCGCCGAGGATGACCACACTGATGCCACCACTGATGGTGCCGCCGAGGATGCCACCACTGATGATGGCGGTGCACGCACAGATAGCAGCCAGCCGAAGAGGCAACGGAAGGACCGGCGCCCGATCGTGCTCCGCACCCTCAAGGAGGAAGTTACTGAAGTGGACTCCAACGGGAATCCAACGGCGCCCGAACGAATAGTCAAGGGGTACTCGCTTCAGCTCGGGTGCATTGTCCGGAGCACCGTCTCGATCAACACCGAGAACCTGAGGCATCCTGACCGGGGGAATTTGCGCCACCTCCTCTTCACGAAGCTGCACGAACGATACAAGTTCCCCGCTGAATTCGAAAACACAAGCCTCAAAGGGAATAAAGTGAACAATGCTGCCCTCACGAAGATGAGCAAGGCCCTGTCTACTTGGAAAAGCAATGTGAAGAGAATGATCGAGAAAGGTGAGAGTTATGAGAAGATCAAGGAGAAAAATCCTTCGATCACCGAAGATGACTACAACGACTTCAAGATCAATTGCTCGAGCACCGCAAGCTCCCAATCAAGTGAGTGGGGGGAAACAAATGCGGGAGCTGAACATAGGGGAACACACACTCGGTCCCGGCGGTTACAGAGTGGCGGAGCCTATATGGGACAAGGAGGAGGCGGGCCGTGCCGAGCAAGGCCTACCGCCCCTCTTCGATAAATACGGTGACAAGCAGACCAGGAACTTTGTCAGGGCCCGATACAAGAAGGACCCGAAAACAAAGGAGCTTACCACGGATCCGAAGACCAGGCGGCTTGAGCTTGTTCTGGTAAGGAATACACCCCCGCGTAATTAGCTCCATATGGTTGCATTCTAATTAATGAAGCCGAATTTCTAAATGGTTCACATTCCTTCCGCAGGCGACTGAAAGCAGTAGCGCGGGGTCGACTCAGAGCAACCCTTGGGACACCACTCTAAATAGGGGGTTGAATATAATGAAGAACAAGGATAAGCTCAGTAAGCCGACGTCAGCTGGTCGTGTGGCCGGCAAAGGCTTGTCGACAAAATGGGGGTCATACTATACCGCTGGTGTGCGGAAGGAGAAAAAGACCAGCTCGGAAAGCCAGGCGCGAGAGGTTCAAGAACTCAAGGCACAGGTGGCGCGGATTCCGGAGGTTGTCCAAGAGCAAGTGGAACAACGACTCGGAGCGACGATCACCGCCCTTGTGCCTACCTTGATCTCGGGGTTGAGTGCGTGGATTGCGGGCGGCCAACAGGGGCCGCCCCCGATTCCTAGCTTCACGGCCAGCAACTCGCATAATGCGATGGCGGGGCCATTGGTGCCTCCGGCGGAGGCGGCATTGGTGTCTCCGACGCCGGCACGGGAGCTTAATGCACCCGGGTGTACGCCGGCCGGCACCTCTGCAGCAAGCGGCCCCTCCGTCAACTGCACGCCCGCCGTTGGCGGTGCCTCTACATTAGCCGAGCTCGACGCCATCATCACGGTAACTAATTAAGCCTCTCTCGGCCGAGGACTTCATCTCCTTGCCTTTGACTGGGCATCCCTGACGCCCTACATGTTTTCGCAGGGCGCCGCCGACGTTCCGTGCACTCTCCTCCACTTCGTGAACAACGAGTTGGTCGATGTCGCGAAGGGCAAAATCGTTCAACCGGGCAACCCCTTGTTCCACGGTACCCAGATGCCACCCAACTTGTTTAGGGTTCAACTGGTTCGGGTGCTGCCAGGCTGCGACGACTTGTTACCTCCGAATCGACCCGTCGGGGCCGACGATGATGACGTGATGACCCTCAGCGCCTGCCTGAGCTGGCCCCTGCTTTGGCCAAAGAGCCAGATTCGTTTGGGGGCGGGGGACACCACCCCAAAGACAACACCGCCAGTCATGCCGGCGCCAAGTCGGCCCCATGGCAAGACCGCCGTAACGGTGCCGGACATCCCTATGCCACTGGATCCAAACATGCATATGGCACAGGATCAGAATGACGACGACGACGACTATGATACATTTGGCAACGTCGATCAGTACTTTGCCGAGCATGGGTACGATGGCGACTTCATGGGGCCTCCTTCTCAAGAACCAAACCCAACAAAAGACGTGTGCGATCTAGCTCGTACCGCGGAGAAGCCAAGTTGCAACAGGCGCCGTCTGGTGTTCAGCTCTCAGGAGACGCCTCCAGCTACCGACTTCACCGAGCCTCAGATAGGCGAGGTGCGAAATATTATCAGCCCCAACACACTCAAGAAGGCGGTCTGTGAGCAAAACTCGGTCCCATTACAGGAGAAGAAGAAGGCACGCAAAAGAAAGAGTAAGAAGGGTGCGAGCCAGCCGGCACCGAGTACGATCCGTGCTCAGGAGGGGCCACCTTCACCTAAGGATATCTCGAGGAGGGTGCATGTGGCGGGTAGGGCGATGCTACCACCAAATATGCTCAATGCTGCAACCGGTGCTATGCGGAGTCTGCACGACAGTGTTCTTTCTTTGGAGAAGCGGCGTCTCAGAGAGAAGGATGTGGCATACCCGGTTTTCGTGGCCAAGGTGCCAGAGGGCAAGGGCTTTGTGGATGGCGACATCGGGGGTACGATCGTCCTGCGGTTTGATGACATCTTTGCTATGTTTAACCTTCATCCGCTGCACTACACCTTCGTTCGGCTATTTTCGCTGAGTATGGAGATGCGGATCATTCGCGACAAGACCCCGAACATCGTGATAGTCGACCCCTTCTACATGCGTGCCAAGATCTTGGGCAGCGCTGGGGACCGGCAAGTCGCGAGTTCTTACCTCGAAGGCGTCATTCTGGCAAACCAAGATAAGGATAACTTCCTCGTGCCTTACTTTCCCGAGTAAGTCCTCCCCTCAACCGGCCCGTAACATATGAATTCTTACATTTCGATCGTTTTTCTTTTAACATTCCATGTTTTCTACAGTGACACACATTGCACGCTCATCCTCCTAAGCCCCAAATATTCCATGGCCACGTATTTCGACCCGGACCGTCAGTCGAACGTAGACTACACAAATGTCAAGAAGGTTCTTGATGATGTTCTCCCCGGCTACGCCAAATCTGGAGGCACCTTCACCAGGCCTATTCGTAAGTACGGCAAGCACGTGTTCTCCCACAATACGACGTTCTGCTGCGTCAAGCAGCCGCCTGGCGGTCAGAAGGGTGCCTACTACGCCATCCATCACATGCGGGCGATCGTACGGGACCATCATCAACTTCTGCTACCGAGTAAACTCCAAGATTGGGCCGCGAGCGTGTCGGCAATCCAGGACGCGGACCTCCGACAAGAATTCTTTCGCATCCAGTCGGAGTTTGCGGAAATCATCCATCAAGATGTCCTTCGTACCTCGGGGCAGTTCTACCTCAGAAATCAACCGTCCAACAGTGACATCAACACAATGCTACAAATGCAGGATGACAACGCCCGTTCTTTCATGACTCCCACGATAGACGGCGGCTTCATCCACGCTCCGGTCCCTTGAGTCGAGTTGTCTAGTTCTGAAACATCGATTGGCTCATGTTGTAATTAAACTTTAATGAACTTGTAGTATGTCTCTTTGGTTTCGAGAGTCGTTCAACTTAGATGTAATCGATGCTATTAATGTCTTGCTTTTCTCTTCCGATCGTTCTGTTGCATAATTATATATTGCTTATGTATTGTCTGTGAATTGGTACTAACGTTTCGTTTGGCTAGTGCATAGCGATGCTGACGTATGTCGTGTACAAGGGTAAGGTTCCCGGAGTCTACGATGACTGGGAGGAGTGTCGGAGACAGGTTCACCGATTCAGCGGTAACAGTTACAAAGGGTACACCACTAGGGCCGAGGCCGAATCTAGATACGCCCGCTATCTAGCGGGAGAGGGGAGGGAGCGTTGGAGGAACCGGATGAAGACGAGTTTCATCGTGATGATGCTCATCGTGATGACCGCAACTCTCTTCTATGTGATGGTAGTTTAGATGATCGATATCGACTTGTAATGCGAAGATAAACTCGCTACTCGCGGTCTCGAGACTTGTAATATAATGTTCTATCTTTGTTCGGTCTTTTCAATTCGGAGACTAATATGATGAATTGTATTCGGAGACTAATATGATGAATTGTATTCAAAGACTAATCTTCTATTGTATTTGATGAATCTATTGTTGATGTGTGCTGTCTATATTTTGTCAAATTATACATTTTGTAACCTGTGCAAAAAACAGAAAATAAAAAAATAAAAAAACCCTAATATTCATACTAATGGCGCATCACATGACAGTGCGCCATTAGTATGACAGTGCATACTAATGGCGCATCACCGGGTAGTGCGCCATTAGTATACTGCGGTTACTAATGGCGCATCCAGAGGTGGTGCGCCATTAGTATGCCAAAGCACCTGGGTATACATGCCCCCTGGGAGGCATACTAATGGCGCACCCTCGCATATACTAATGGCGCACCAGGTGGTGCGCCATTAGTAAAAATTACTAATGGCGTGCTATCAATGGCGCACCAGTGATGCGCCATTAATGGACATATTAGGTGCGCCATTAGTAGTGGTATTTCTAGTAGTGTCACCCACATCCCCTGTTATTCTACGGCGACGGCAGCCTCATACCGCAGCCGAACCAGTGAAACCTCATACTCCTCTTCGCGTGGGCATCCATTGCTGCATCTTCCCCGGCTCTGCGCCGTCCCCTTCCTAGGCCTCGCCGTCGTCCACCTCCGTGGTGCTCTCGGCGCGGCGTGGTCAATGTGGTCAATGGCCGACTTCCATCGAAAGAGTACTGTGTGTGGAGAGGCTGACAGCTGGGTCCACGGCGGCCGCAAGGAAGTGCCTCCTTATTACGCGCAAAATAATTATTCCTCCACCTGACAGCGGGGACCCACCGGACAGGACACCGTATTTCGCAAAAAAAAGTTTTCCCCCTGACTGCTGGGACACAACAGCTACACCTTCGCATGCAAGAAAGTGCGTCCGGGCAAAAAAAAAACAAAACGATTCGCCCCCCTGACTGCTGGAACCCACCAGCTACATCTTCGCACGCAAGGAAGTGCCTGACAGTCGGGACCCACCTGGTCGAAGCGTACGTAGCGTTGTCATTCTGGTCGCGAACGTGTACGTACATATATACTAGTCGATGTAGAGGCGCGCACGTGTCGTAGTAGAGGCGCGTACGTGTCATAGTAGAGGCAAGCACGTAGCATGTACACGTACGTACAACGGCTAGTGTGCAAGAAAGAAAATATGGCCACGTATGTGTACATATGGGCGGGGTCTCGAACGCCTACTCGCGCGTACGTACGGCCAGGGCTCGTGTACATGGCTGGGTCAGAACGGAGAAACAACATCATCGTCATGTTCATGAGGAGCCAACCGGCTAGGTCGGAACGAAAGGCGTCGTCGTGTTCATCGGGAGGGCTTGGACGGAACATGCGATGGAAACGAAGCCTGGCGTACCGCAAAACGAAGGAAACGGCCTTGTGTTTGACCGGTCACGTTCGAAACAGGATCCTGTTCATCGGGAGGGATCTGGCGTACCGCAAAACGGAGGAAACGGACCTCCTACGGTCGAAATGGGGATCCTGTTGATCGGGAGGGGTGTGGCGTACCGCAAAACGGACGAAACAGACTTGTGTTGGAGCGCTACGGTCGAAACAGGGGTCATGTTCATCGGGAGGGGTGTGGTGTACTGCAAAACGGGACTCCACGTGATACTGTTCATCTCCACCATCGACCTCCTCCAGCCTCCACAGGCTACCGTCGACCTCCTCCAGCCTCCATGGGCTCCTGTTCATCCAGCCTCCACCACGCGCTACTCCACCGGCTACTGTTCAACCACTCCTCCATGGGCACCCCTCCACCGTCTACTGTTCATCTAGCCCTCCACGGGGTCGTCCTGTTCATCCATCCCTCCACACCACGGGGTCCTGTTCATCCAGAGGCAACACCACCGCTCCCTGTTCATCCAACCCCCCTCCCCCCTGCAATGCTCACTGTTCATCCAGAGAGGCAACATCGATCGGCTTCAGTTAGCAGCAGTAGCGAAGGAATCGCTCAATCGGGTTCAGTTAACAGCCATCAATCGATCGCTCGAGTTCAGTAACACGTAGCCTGCAGTGCAATCGCTCGGGTTCAGTTAGAGCCCAACGGCTCGCTCTGGTTCAGTTAGAGCCAACGCCTCGCACACACGCACGTACGTGTACGAGATAAATGTGCTTCGCTCGGCCCCCGACCTCCCACCGTAATCGGGAACTCCCCGAAATTTTCCTCGCCCTCGCTTCTACCACGGTTTTTCCCGTCATGGACGGCCCAAAGAATGTCTTGCAACTGCGTCTCCAGCCCGCCCAGGACGAAAAGCCCATTTTCTGTCATGATTTTTTGTCATAGAAGTAGGAGCCCACCACATCTATGATGATACCGGGTTTTGTCACAATTATTGTCATAGAAGTGTCATATGTATGACAGATTTTTTTTTTCGTTCGGCCCAAAATGTCACGGATGTGTCTTTTTTTATAGTGAGTACACCGCTAGAGGCATTCACATAGAGTCATATTTTGTTCTAAGTATTGAGTTGTAATTCTTGAGTTGTAAGTAAATAAAAGTGTGACGATCTTCATTATTAGAGCATTGTCCCATGTGAGGAAAGGATGATGGAGGCTATGATTCCCCCACAAGTTGGGATGAGACTCCGGACGAAAAAAAGAGGCCATAAAAAAGAGAAAGGCACAAACATAAAAAAACAAAAAAAAACAAAAAAATGAGAGAAAAAATGAGAGAAAAAGATAGAAGTGGCAATGCTACTATCCTTTTACCACACTTGTGCTTCAAAGTAGCACCATGATCTTCATGATAGAAAGTCTCCTATGTTATCACTTTCATATACTAGTGGGAATTTTTCATTGTAGAACTTGGCTTGTATATTCCAATGATGGGCTTCCTCAAATTGCCCTAGGTCTTCATGAGCAAGCGAGTTGGATGCACACCCACTTAATTTCTTTTTGAGCTTTCATAAACTTATAGCTCTAGTGCATTCGTTGTATGGCAATCCCTACTCACGCACATTTATATCTATTGATTGGCATCTCCATAGCCTGTTGATACGCCTAGTTGATGTGAGACTATCTCCTTCTTTTTATCTTCTCCACCATATTCTATTCCACCTATAGTGCTATGTCCATGGCTCATGCTCATGTATTGCGTGAAAGTTGAAAAGGTTTGGGAACATCAAAAGTATGAAACAATTGCTTGGCTTGTCATCGGGGTTGTGCATGATTTGAATATTTTGTGTGATGAAGATGGAGCATAGCCAGACTATATGATTTTGTAGGGATAAGCTTTCTTTGACCATGTTAGTTTGAGAAGACATAATTGCATTGTTAGTATGCTTGAAGTATTATTGTTTTTATGTCAATATTAAACATTTGTTTTGAATCTTATGGATCTGAATATTCTTGCCACAATAGAGAAAATTACATTGATAAATATCTTAGGTAGCATTCAACATCAAAAATTCTGTTTTTATCATTTACCTACTTGAGGACGAGCAGGAATTATGCTTGGGGATGCTTGATACGTCTCCAATGTATTTATAATTTTTTATTGTTCCATGTTATTATATTATCCATCTTGGATGTTTTATATGCATTTATGTGCTATTTTATATGTTTTTTGGGACTAATCTATTAACCTAGAGCCCAGTGTCAGTTTCTATTTTTCCTTGTTTTTGAGTTTTACAGAAAAGGAATATCAAACGGAGTCCAATTGACATGAAAATTCACGGAGATTGTTTTTGGACCAGAAGAAGCCCACGGAGGGGGGTCAATCACAGGTGGCCATCTTTATCATCCCGGCGCTCTCCATGACGAGGAGGGAGTAGTTCACCCTCGAGGCTGAGGGTATGTACCAGTAGCTATGTGTTTGATCTCTCTCTCTCTCTCTCATGTTCTTGATATGGCACGATCTTGATGTATTGCGAGCTTTGCTATTATACTTGGAATATATGATGTTTCTCCCCCTCTACCTTCTTGTAATGGATTGATTTTTCCCTTTGAAGTCATCTTATCGTACTGAGTCTTTAAGGATTTGAGAACACTTGATGTATGTCTTGCATGTGCTTATCTGTGGTGACAATGGGATATTCACATGATCTACTTGATGTATGTTTTGGCGATCAACTTGCGGGTTCAGTGACCTTGTGAACTTATGCATAGGGGTTGGCACACGTTTTCGTCTTGACACTCTGGTAGAAACTTTGGGGCACTCTTTGAAGTTCTTTGTGTTGGCTTGAATAGATGAATCTGAGATTCTGTGATGCATATCGTATAATCAAACCCGCAAATACTTGTGGTGACATTGGAATATCCAAGTGACATTATGGTTTTGGTTTATGTGTGTCTTGAGGTGTTATTTTACTACGAACTCTAGGGCTGTTTGTGACACTTATAGGAATATGCCAATGGATTGATTGGAAAGAATAACTTTGAGGTGGCTTAGTACTCTACAATAATATCTTCATTTATTCTCCACTATTAGTGACTTTGGAGTGACTCTTTGTTGCATGGTGAGGATTTTTATATGATCTAATTATGTTATCCTTGTTGACAGAACTTGCACTAGTGAAATTATGAACCCTAGGCCTTGTTTCAAAGCATTGCAATACCGTTTTCGCTCACTTTTGTTACTTGCTACCTTGCTGTTTTCATATTTCCAAATTACAAAAACCTATATCTACCATCCATATTGCACTTGTATCACCCTCTGTTCGCCGAACTAGTGCACCTATACAATTTACCATTGTATTGGGTGTGTTGGGGACACAAGAGAGTCTTCGTTATTTGGTTGCAGGGTTGTTTGAGAGAGACCATCTTCATCCTATGCCTCCCATGGATTGATAAACCTTAGGTCATCCACTTGAGGGAAATTTTCTACTGTCCTACAAACCTCTGCACTTGGAGGCCCAACAACGTCTACAAGAAGAAGGTTGCGTAGTAGACATCAGGATTCAGCATATCCAGGTGCTCCTAAAGACAATACTATCGCAGAATGCAGCGATGTCGCTCTCCAGAGATCGTATCCACAGCACATCAGTGCATACGGAGACGGTCCAGTCAGCTCACAACCCACTTAGCTCCGGTAGGTGCTGAGTCACGTCCTCCTCGAGAGATCACTATGAAGATCGGCGGCGCCATCGGGTTGTGTCTTGCCGACGGCAAAACAACTTTGATCGCAGCCTGATGCCTCCACCGCGAGATGGCGCGTATGGGCGCCAGCCCTACGATGATAGATGGTCGCACGACGGCTATCATAGGCCGAGTCCCACTCTCCATACGAGGGACACCGAGACCCGCAGTTCAACGCGAGATCTGTTCTCACTTAGAACCTGGTTGATAGGGGACGGGCCTTGCGAGAAGGCCAAGATGCCAATGTTCCGAGTGGTTCCGTACCCTTGGGATTTGGCTGGAAGATTAATGAGTGGTGGTTTACATTGGCAGCAGCAATGGCAATGTGGCCAGGAAGCATTTGTTGCTGATGCTCTGATAGAGGCAAAGGTGTCCCATCTTTCGATGAGATGGTAGTATCGTTTTGGGTGGAGTAGACTTCAACGATCTGACTACGAACGTGTGAGGACGTTGCGCCTTAGCAATCGCTAAACCAACTCCGAGAGGTTATTGACCATGCCAGAGCACGATCAACCTGACCACGAGGGTCTATTTCCTGCAAGCAAACGAAGAACAAGTAAGAAACTGAGATTGCAATCTGGATATTGCGAATATAAGAGGAAAGCTTTATCAATGAACGTGGGGTTCTGTGACGACTTTGTCTGGTCATTGAACACAAACGAAGTACACGAAGTTGCAGCTATGGCGAACTTTAATCTAAACAAAACCCTAAGTCTAAACGACGCCCTAAGGGCTGTATATATGGAGGAAAAGTGGGGAATTTCGTGGCCCTTGAAGGAGGGGGTCCGAAACCAACCCTAACTCTTGTTTCCCCACACATACGGATTCTAAACACAGCCTATAATCAAGTATCTCGAAATTACATGGGCCTGGCCCAATAATAAGGTGACGGAACACCTACAATAGCCTGTGGACGAAAATTATGAAGTAGCATCTTGTATATTTCGTCCACGGCTTCATGCACTCATTATGGTGGCTTCAACGTCCTGAAATCATCACTTGTAACTCCGTTCTTGTTCCCCTTGCGGATGCCATCATCTCCATGGTTGTTCTTGCTCCAATGTTCATCCTTCTCCAAGCAAGGCCCTTAATTTCTAAGCAAAACAAATGTATCCAATTTAGGCAGCATCATATTATCATGAACATTAGAATCATTACCATGAAGCGAAAGTACCTGGTAATTTAATTGGCGTGCGTGAGCTCTAGTAATTGGTCCAGTGTGTATAGAAGCAGGGGATGTGGGTGTAACAATGGTATTGATGTCCTCATCATCCTCCCCTTCTTGCAATCAAGTCATCCTCGACAGAAGTTCATCTTCCTCTCCCAAATAAGGCTTCAAATCTGCAATGTTAAAAGTGGGACTAACCCCAAAATTTGCAGGCAGCTCAAGTTTATATGCATTATCATTTATTTTCTCTGACACCTTAAAAGGTCCAGCAACACGCGGCATTAGCTTTGATTTGCGCAAATCAAGAAATCTATCCTTATGCAAATGTAACCAAACAAGATCTCTAGGTGAAAACACAACATGTTTTCTACCCTTATCTCCATCAAGTTTATATTTAGCATCCGTACACTCAATGTTTTCCTTAGTTAACTCATGCATTTTTAAAATCAATTCAGCACGTTGTTTAGCATCAAAATTAATCTTCTCCAAAGATGGAAGAGGCAACAAATCAATAGGTGCACGAGGTAGGAAACCATACACAATTTCAAAAGGGCACATCTTAGTAGTAGAATGCAATGAACGATTATAAGAAAATTCAATATGAGGAAAGCATTCCTCCCACATTTTCTTATTATTCATCAAAACAGCCCTAAGCATAGTAGACAATGTGCACGGTTGGGTAGTGATGCACCGGGAATTAAGTCAATCTGATGCTCAATCCCTTGAATGGGTGCTAATCCCAGTGGCACGTCTTGTGGAAAGACGTCAGCGAACTCCTGCAAAATGTTAGTGACAGCAGGAGGCAAAGAGGAAGACATGTCCTCGAAAGAAAATAAGGCCTCTTTGCACACAAAAGCATAGCAAACAGATTTGCTGAAATCTAGATCATCAATATCAGATTTGGTGGCAAGTAAACATGCAATTTTCAATTTAATTTCAGAAGCAACACTAGATGGTTTATTATTAGGCTTCATTTGTTGCTCAAATTCTTTTGCCACAATCTGATTTTCACTCTTATTCTTCTCCTGTTTTGCTTTATTATCTCTATTAATATCATCTTTCAAAATAGAATCAGGAGTCATCAGAAGCAAAGTAATATTTTTATCCTTATGAACAAGAGTATACTGATTGTTTCTACCATGGTGTACAATTTTTTTATCAAATTGCCATGGTCTACCAAGTAATAAGGAACATGCTTGCATAGGTACCACATCACAATCAACATAATCAACATATGTAGAGATACTAAAATGCACACAAATAGTACGTGTTACCTTAACCTTGCCGCTGTTGTAGAACCATTGGATGTAGTAAGGATGTGGATGTGGTCTTGTGGGGAGATGTAGCTTCTCCACCATATCTATGCTAGCCAAGTTGTTGCAGCTCCCTCCATCTATGATGACGTGAACAAAACGTTCCTTCATAACTCCCTTTGTATGGAACAAATTATGCCTCTGACTTTGCTTAGTTTGTGTGACCTGCACACTCAAAACACGTTGAGCAACTAAACATTCATATGTGTCAGCATCTTCAGGAGCCATGTATTGCGTCTCATGATCAGAATCATGTCCATCGTGTTCTTCACTTGTAATAAGAGCCAAACCCTTGCAACAATGACAATTAATATCATGTGTTTGCCCTGTTGATGCCATGGATGAAGAAGAGCTCTGTGCGGAACCGGAAGGTGTATTCCTGGCAGATGGTGGTGATGGTGCCTGTTTTCTTGTATCTCATTTGGAATTGGCAGTTGAAGTCAGTGGTGCTGCAGTAGGACGTGTGGGAGTAGAGGATGCACGCGGTGTCCATGTTGAAGGTCGACCTGCAGAAAAGTTAGTTCTCGCCAATGCCTGTCGATCCTGCACTTCACGTTCAGCTTTGCAAGCAAGATGGAATAAATGAGTGATATTAGTATACTCCTTATATTCAAGAATGGTCTGAATCTCTTTATTTAATCCACCCATAAAACGTGCAAGCATAGCTTCATTATCCTCAACAATACCACATCTAATCATGCCATTTTGTAATTCCTGATAATATTCTTCTACATTTTTTTCCTTGTCTTAAACGCTGCAATTTTTGAAGCAATTCACGTTGATAATATGGTGGAACCCAACGAGTACGCATAGAAGTTTTCAAAGCAGCCCAAGTAGTTGGAATATGATATAATCTACAATGTTCAGACCACCAAACAGAAGCAAAACTTGTGAATTCACAAACAGCAGGAGCAACACGTCTCTCCCTAGGATATTGTAAGCATGTGAAACGTTGTTCAGTTTCTAACTCCCAAGTAAGATATACATTAGGAATATATCTACCCTCAAACGATGGAATATTCAATTTCAGTTTAGGAATATGGTCATAATCTCGTACCTGAGGTGGTAGTGCAGGCCTACCATTGCGATTATATGCCTGTGGACGACCTGGTGCTGGTGGTTGCACGTAGTTCTGATTTTGATCAACCTCATCCTCGTAATCACCCGCATATTCGTCATCCTCCTCGGCACCAGCAGCAACAGTAGCAGGAGCTAAAGAAGCATCAACAGTAGGTACAACAACACTAGAAGTTTGGCCATCCTCAAGAGGAACATGCTTCGCTCGTCCAAACTAATTGAGAAGGGGGCGTTGTTGTTTACGTTGCAGAGGCGCGATAGGTGCAGCCGGTGGTGGTTGGGGAAGACGCTTGAGCAATTCATTAAACTTGTTATCCAGCTTTATCTTGAACG
This sequence comes from Triticum dicoccoides, assembly GCF_002162155.2. Taxonomy (NCBI): domain Eukaryota; kingdom Viridiplantae; phylum Streptophyta; class Magnoliopsida; order Poales; family Poaceae; genus Triticum; species Triticum dicoccoides. Next base: position 289,676,418 of record NC_041393.1, on the reverse strand, counting down.
ACTTCTCCATGGCATCTATCTTCTTCATAGCCTCTTCAAATCTGTTTAGCACATCTCCCACCTGACCACTCATCATTTGCTAAAATTTATCATGCAACTCCTTGTTTGTCATGTTCTCCTAGTCAATCTCGTCGGCTTGTGGTCCTGCCATGGTTAGCAGCAATAGAAACACACAAGAATATGATCCTACATACTACCAGAAAGTGGCGGGGTGTCACAAATCCGTCAAGCGAATCTCAAATTCTTACCAGTTCTTACCCAGCAGCAGGTGGTGATCGGCAACCGCTGTAGTCAAAGCTCTCAAAGCTTGGATAGAGCGATTACCAGGTGGTGTCAAGCACACGACGTAGATGTATGTGGAGCTGGGAAGGCTTATGATATGGTAGCAAAAAGGGTCAACAATAATCAATTTAGAGATGCAAAGGTGAATAAATGCTCAAAGACGGTACTGTGCTGGTCCTAGGCTAGACCGTGCTAGAGACGCGAGCCAAGAACACTAACAAAATCACGGCGCCGCACGTAAACAAGGGAGGAGACACTCTGAATTTTTCTCTTTTTTTCACATTTTTTGCACTTTTTTCCTCTTTTTTTGCTCCGCAACATTTTTTTTCAAAAAAGTCTACAAATGGTCTAAAAACTGCCCAACCATAATTTTCCAGACTTAGTTTTTTTTTAAACTGGAACTATTTTTTTACTGTGGGTGGCACGAAAGTTGGGGAGTCCGACTCTGTCATGACTCGAAGTATGGCGTGATCTGGAAATCTAAAATAGAGTAACAAATACTGGACTTGGACTAGTACTGTTGGCGGAGATGAATCTGGTGGAACTCAGACTGTTGGCGGAGATGAATCTGGTGGAACTCGGACTGGTGGCAGATATATGTTGATGGTGGACTCAGATTGGCGTGATGGCGGCGGATATGTGGTAGCGTATATGGACTCGGATTGGCGGAGAATATGTGGTGGTGGTATATGGCAGCAACGATGATGTTGGTGCGGTGGTGGTACATGGCAGCAGCGATGATGACGATGCAGTGGTGATATATGGTCGCGACGATGATGACGATGCGGTGGTGATATATGGCAGTGGCGATGATGATGGTGCGGCGGCGGCGTGACAACTTATGACCAGAACTCGAAACTATAAAAGACTAGACGCTAAGACTAGCAACTTGACTCGATCTAAACAATGAAAAACTGGAAAATCTCACCGGGCAACCTGGAAATCTGGTTCCACTTGATAGAGGCAAAGGTGTCCCGTCTTTCGATGAGATGGTAGTATCATTTTGGGTGGAGTAGACTTCGACGACCCGACTACGAACGTGCAAGGACGTCACGCCTTAGCAATCACTAAACCAACTCCGAGAGGTTATTGACCATGCCAGAGCATGATCAACCTGACCACGAGGGTCTATTTCCTGCAAGCAAACGAAGAACAAGCAAGAAACTAAGATTGTAATCTGGATGTTGCGAATATAAGAGGAAAGCTTTATCGATGAATGCGGGGTTCTGTGACGTCTTTGTCTGGTCATTGAACACAAACGAAGTACACGAAGTTGTAGCTATGGCGAACTTTAGTCTAAAAAAAAACCCTAAGTCTAAATGACACCCTAAGGGCTGTATATATGGAGGAAGAGCGAGGAATTTCCTGCCCTTGAGGGAGGGGTCCGAAACCAACCCTAACTCTTGTTTCCCCACATATACAGACTCTAAAAACAGCCTATAATCAAGTATTTCAAAATTACATGGGCCTGGCCCAATAATAAGGTGACGGAACACCTACAATAGCCTGTGGACGAAAATTATGAAGTAGCATCTTGTATATTTCGTCCAAGGCTTCATGCACTCATTATGGTGGCTTCAACGTCCTGAAATCATCACTTGTAACTCCGTTCTTGTTCCCCTTGCGCATGCCATCATATCCATGCTTGTTCTTGCTCCAATGTTCATCCTTCTCCAAGCTAGACCCTTCATTTGTAAGCAAAACAAATATATCCAATTTAGGCATCATCATATTCTCATGAACATTAGAATCATTACTAAGAAATGAAAGTACTTGGTAATTTAATTGGCGTGCGTGAGCTCTAGTAATTGGTCCACTATGTATAGCAGCATGGGCTGTGGGTGTAACAATGCTATTGATGTCCTCATCATGCTTGAGGGCTCCGCTCAGGCCTGGCTGACACAGCTCCCGCCTGGCAGCATATACTGCTAGGATGATTTGGTGAGAGTGTTCGTCAAAACTTTTGAAGGCACTTACAAGAGACCAACTGGTTTGGCCGAGTTAAAGCACTGCGTACAGAGGTAGAATGAGACTATCCGTGAGTTCATTCAGCGGTGGGCCACCTGGCACAACACGGTGGAAAATGTCACCGAGCACTAGGCGATATGCGCCGTCAAGGTCGGAGTCTGATACCGAGAGCTGAACATGAAGTTTGGCTGAACTAAGACCCTAACTCTCAATCGGGCTATGGAGATAGCCAATAGCTATACCAACGGTGAAGAGGAAGACTGACTGAGAAGTGGCAAAAGTCGAGCAGGCGATGCTCATTAGTCGGACAACAACAAGGGCAAGAAGCACAAGAGAAAGGCTCAAGTGAGTGCTGAGGATGCCGCCCTAGCCATCCAAGGTAAAGGCAAAAGCTCCCAAAAGCAAAAGATAGACTGCAAGCAAGGTTGTTAGAATCGTAATTCTGAATCGGATCGTAGCTTCGATGGTAGGATCGCAAATCGTAGAATCTTCACTATCAGGATTGTAGAAACATAGATTCTAGAGACCAAAATCGTAGAATCAGAGGGGTTAGTTTGGATCGTAAAGTCGTAGAATCGTACAACAGAATCGTGATTCTGGCAACCTTGACTGGAAGGGGAAGAAGCTAGTCGCCATGAAGAGTGAAATCCTCGATCAACCCTGCCAGATCCATATGAAGAACAACGAGGAGGGAAATTTAAGTTTGCCCAAGCATACCACTCGGGAGTGCCAACTCATGAAGCAAGAGATGCGGCAAGATTCCTCCGGGGATAAGGACGAAGACGACAATGACGATGGAGGCAAGCGTACTTTCGGTACCACAACATCGAGAAAGTCTTGATGATCTTCGCCGACATCGAAAGCAAGAGTCGCCTCAAGGGGTTCTGGGCACCCCCCGACAAGTTATTTTATATTATATTTCCTAATTCATGATAAAGGTTTATTATTCATGCTAGAATTGTATTGATCGGAAACTTAAATACATGTGTGAATACATAAACAAATACTGTGTCCCTAGTAACCTTCTACTAGACTAGCTCATGGATCAAAGATGGTTAAGGTTTCCTAAGCATAGACATGTGTTGTCATTTGATAACGGGATCACATCATTAGGAGAATGATGTGATGGACAAGACCCATCTGTTAGCTTAGTATAATGATCGTTTTGTTTATTGTTATTGCTTTCTTCATGTCAAATACATATTCCTTCGACTATGAGATTATGCAACTCCCGGATACCGGAGGAATACCTTGTGTGTTATCAAACATCACAAACCTAACTGGGTGATCATAAAGATGCTCTACAGGTATCTCCGAAGGTGTTTGTTGAGTTGGCATAGATCGAGATTAGGATTTGTCACTCCGAGTATCGGAGAGGTATCTTTGGGCCCTCTCTGTAATACACATCATAAGCTTGCAAGCAAATGACTAAGGAGTTAGTCACAAGGTGATTTATTAAGGAACGAGTAAATAGACTTTCCGGTAACGAGATTGAACTACATATGAAGATACCGATGATTGAATCTCGGGCAAGTAACATACCGATGGACAAAAGGAATCATGTATGTAGTCATAACAGTTCGACCGGTAAAGATCTTCGTAGAATATGTAGGAGCCAATATGGGAATCTAGGTTCCGCTGTTGGTTATTGACCGGAGAGGTGTCTCGGTCATGTCTACATAGTTCTCGAACTCGTGGGGTCTGCACGCTTAATGTTCGTTGACTATATAATGCTATATGAGTTATATGTTTTGGTGACCGAATGTTGTTCAGAGTCCCGGATGAGATCACGGACATGACTAGGAATCTCAAAATGGCCGAGAGGTAAAGATTGATATATAGGACAATGGTATTTGGACACGGGAAGTGTTTCGGGACTTACCCGGAAGGAATCGGGTCACCGAAAGGGGTTCTGGGCACCCCCCGACAAGTTATGGGCCTACCAGCCCAAAGGGCGGGCGCAGCTCCTCCCTTGTTTGGATAGACCTAGGGAAGGAAAAGTGGGAGGGCTAGCCCCTCCTGTCTTCCCTCTTAGGGGAGAAAGGAAAGGGGGGCGCCACCCTCCCCTGCCTTTCCCCGCGCTCCAAATAAGGAAAGGGGGGCGCGGCTTGGGAGGGACCCCAAGTAGGATTCCTCCTACTTGGGTGCCTCTTTTGGCTGCTCCTCCCTCCCTCCCACCTATATATATGTGGGAGGGGGGGCGCCTAACACACAACAGACAATTGCCTAGCCGTGTGCGGTGCCCTCCTCCACCGTTTACACCCCGGGTCATATTTTTGTAGTGCTTAGGCGAAGCCGTGCGGAGATAGCTTCACCATCACCATCACCATGCCGTCGTGCTGCCGAAACTCATCCAGTACCTCTCTATCTTGCTGGATCAATAAGGCGGAGGATGTCACCGAGCTGAACATGTGTAGAACGCGAAGGTGTCGTACGCTCGGTACTTGATCAGTTGGAGTGCGAAGAAGTTCGACTACATCAACCGCGTTGTTAAACACTTCCGCTTATGGTCTACGAGGGTACGTAGACACACTCTCCCCTCTCGTTTATATGCATCTCCTTGATAGACCTTGCGTGTGCGTAGATCTTTTTTTTTGTTTTCCATGCAACACTTCCCAACAGCGACATCATGAGCCAGGTCTATGCGTAGATGATATGCACGAGTAGAACACAAAGAGTTGTGGGCAGTGATAGTCATATTGCTTACCGCCAACGTCTTATTTTGATTCGGTGGTATTGTGGGATGAAGCGGTCCGGACCAACCTTACATGTCCACACAATGAGACCGGTTCCACCGACTGACATGCAACTAGGTTTGCATAAAGGTGGCTGGCGGGTGTCTGTTTCTCCTACTTTAGTTGAATCGAATTTGACTACATCCGGTCCTTAAAGAAGGTTTAAACAAAAAACTTGATGAATCACCATTGTGGCTTTTACCGTAGGTAAGAACGGTTCTTGCTAGAAGCCCGTAGCAGCCACGTAAAACTTGCAACAACAAAGTAGAGGGCGTCTAACTTGTTTTTGCAGGGTATGTTGTGATATGATATGGTCAAGACTTGATGTGATATACGTTATTGTATGAGATGATCATGTTTTGTTATTTATCGAAAACTAGCAGGAGCCTTATGGTTTTCTCTTTATTGTATGAAATGCAAATGACATGTAATTGCTTTATTTATCGCTATGCGTTAGCAATAGTTGTAGAACCAATAGTTGGCGAGACAATGATACATCTCCAACGTATCTATAATTTTTTATTGTTCCATGCTATTATCTTATCTGTTTTGGATGTTTTATATGCATTAATATGCTATTTTATATTATTTTTTGGACTAACCTATTAACCTAGAGCCCAATGCCACTTCCTGTTTTTTCCTTGTTTTTGAGTTTCGCAGATAAGGATTACCAATCGGAGTCCAAATGGAATGAAACCTTCGCAATGATTTTTCTTGGACCAGAAGACAACCAGGAGACCTGGAGATGAAGTCGGAGGAGCCATGAGGCGGCCACAAGAATGAAGGGTGTGCCCAGGGGGGTAGGGCGCACCACCACCCTTGTGGCCCCCCATGACCCTCCTGACCTAATTCGTTCTCCTATATATTCCCATATATTCCCAAACCACCAGAGGCATCCACGAAAACACCTTTCCACTGCCGCAATCTTCTGTACCTATGAGATCCCATCTAGGGACCTTTTCTGGCACCCTGTCGGAGGGAGATTCGATCACGGAGGGCTTCTACATCAACTCTATTGCCCTTCCGATGAAGCGTGAGTAGTTTACCACAGACCTACGGGTCCATAGCTAGTAGCTAGATGGCTTCTTCTCTCTCTCTCTTTGATTCTCAATACCATGTTCTCCTCGATGTTCTTGGAGATTTATTCGATGTAATACTTTTTTGCGGTGTGTTTGCCGAGATCTGATGAATTGTGGATTTATGATCAGCTTATCTATGAATATTATTTGAATATTCTCTGAATTCTTATATGCATGATTTGATATCTTTGTAATTCTCTTTGAACTATCGGTTAGGTTTGGCCAACTAGATTGGTTTTCTTGCAATGGGAGAAGTGCTTAGCTTTGGGTTCAATCTTGCGATGTCCTTTCCCAGTGACAGTAGGGGCAGCAAGGCATGTATTGTATTGTTGCCATCGAGGATAAAAAGATGGGATTGTTTGTGCGGGTATTCGGTGATTTGTGCGTTGTCTCCTACTGGATTGATACCTTGGTTCTCAAACTGAGGGAAATACTTATCTCTACTTTGCTGCATCACCCTTTCCTCTTCAATGGAAAAAACAACGCAAGCTCAAGAAGTAGTAGAAAGAATTTCTGTCATCGTTGCCGGGGAGATCTATGCCAAGTCAAGACATATCAATGACCCATCATAAACTCTCATCTCTTGCATTACATTATTCGTCGTTCGCCTCTCGTTTTCCTCTCCCCCACTTCTAAAATGATTTTTGAAAATATTTGCCTTTTCTTCGCCCTCTCCCGTTTGTCTTCTTCTCTTGCTTCTTGTTTTCTCATTCGTTAGATTGTTTGTCTTGCCTTCATGGCTAGTCCTCCCATCATTGTTAGCACTCCCGATAATGAATTACTCAACTATAAACGAAGGAAGGGAGAAAATCTAAAAGATGCTTGGTATAGAATTTGTAATGCTCAAAATAGTCTACTTGAAAGCAATCTACTGCCATTCTTTTTTGCAATTTTTATGTGGGCGTTACTCCTTGGAATAGATATGTTCTACATACTATTACATGGGGAAATTTCTTGGGGAGCCATACTTTTGATTCTTACAATTCCATGATAGATTTGTTAGGCCCGCCACCTCTTTAGATCAATGGAACTGTTTTAACCTTGGACCGTGTGATGCAAAGGCTTGATATTATTGAGAATAAGATTGCTACCGTTGAGTTGATTGAAAATTTGGATAAAAAGGTTCATAATCAGATTACTCAATATGGATCTAAGGTAGGAGTTACTTTAAAGAATCTTAGAGAAACGGAACCCATAGTTAACGAAAAGATAGATCAAGATCCCACTAGAATTGGCAAACTAGAGGATATTGTTACCAACTTGGGTTCCGCTTTTTGATCCGTTAAAACTACTCAAAATCTCCCTCCTACTAAGATTTCCAAGTTTATTTACGTTCCAAAGAATAAGGGTGAATCTTCTAGTAAAGAAAAATGAAGATCTCAAAACAATATGTGTTCATCCCAATTTTTTTGATATTATTAAGGAACCGATTTCCGCGAGTGAATTTCTTGATTTCTTGCCTAGGAGTTTGATCGTTGATAAAACCAAAGAATCTCCTAAGTATTACAAGTGTGTGATTGAATAATTGCATACGAAAGATGACAATACCTAGATCTACTCGTTTTTTATGCCTAGCTAAGGGCGTTAAACAATAGCGCTTGTTGGGAGGCAACCCAATTTTACTTTTGTTCTTTGCTATTTGTTCATGTTTTGCAATTTAATGATTCATATAGACTCTGGTTAGATGTGGTTTTGTGTTTTAATTAGTGTTTGTGCCAAGTAATACCTTTGGGATAGCTTACGGTTATAGTTGTTTTAATCTTGCTGAGAAACAGAAACTTTTGCGCCCAGGAAAATAATTTTCATAATTCATAGAAGCATGGTTTCGATCTGATTCGTTTTGCACTGGATTGTGTACACAAATTTCCCAGGTTGTCCTAATTTTTCTGAATTTTTGGAGTTACAGAAGTATTCGAGAGTTACAAATTTCTACAAACTGTTCTATTTTTGACAGATTCTGTTTTCTATCTGTTGATTGCTTATTTTGATGAATCTATGGGTAGTATCGGGGGGGGGGGGTATGAGCCATGGAGAAGTTGGAATACAGTAGATATTACACCAATATAAATAAAGAATGAGTTCACAGTAGTACCAAAAGTGGTGATTTATTTTCTTATAGTAACGGAGCTTATGAGATTTTCTGTTGAGTTTTATGTTGTGAAGTTTTCAAGTTTTGGGTTAGGATTTGATGGACTATGGAATAAGGAGTGGCAAGATTCTAAGCTTGGGGATTCCCAAGGCACCCAAGGTAATATTCAAGGACAACCAAGAGCCTAAGCTTGGGCATGCCCCGGAAGGCATCCCCTCTTTCGTCTTAGTCTATCAGTAACTTTACTTGAGGCTATATTTTTATTCACCACATGATATGTGTTTTGCTTGGAGTGTATTTTATGATTTGAGTCTTTGCTTTATAGTTTTCCAAAATCATCCTTGTCGTACACACTACACACATGAACCATGATTTATTAGAATACTCTATGTGCTTCACTTATATCTTTTGAGCTAGGAAATTTTGCTCTAGTGCTTCACTTATATATTTTTAGAGCACAACGGTGGTTTTATTTTATAGAAACTGATGAACTCTCATGCTTCACTTATATCATTTTGAGTGTCTTTAAATAGCATGGTAATTTGCTTTGGTTATAAATTTAGTCCTAATATAATAGGCATCCAAGAGGGGTATAATAAAAACTTTCATATAAAGTGCATTGAATACTATGAGATGTTTGATTCCTTATGATTGTTTTGAGATATGAAGATGGTGATATTAGAGTTATGATAGTGAGTAATTGTGAATTTGAGAAATACTTGTGTTAAAGTTTGTGAATCCCTTGCATTACATTATTCGCCATTCGCCTCTCATTTTCCTCTCCCCCACTTCTAAAACAATTTTCGAAAACCTTTGCCTTTTCTTGGCCCCTCTTCCATTTGTCTCTTTTCGCTTGCTTCTTGTGTGTTCGTGTGTTATATCGCTTGCTTCGCTTTCATGGCTAGTCCTCCTATTGTTGTCAGTACTCCTGATAATGAAGTTCTCAATTTTGAACAAAGGGAGGGAGAAAATCTAAATGATGCTTGGTATAGAATTTGCAAAGCTCAAAACGGATCTACTAGAAAGCAATCTACCTCCGTTCTTCTCAGCAATTTTTTTGTAGGCATTACTCCTTGGAATAGATATGTTCTTGACACCATTACTGGAGGGAATTTCTTGGGAAGCCATACTTTTGATTCTTATAATGCCATGATAGATTTATTAGGCCCACCACCTCTTTCAGTCAATGGAACTATTTTAACCTTGGAACATGTGATGCAAAGACTTGATATTATTGAGAATAAAATTGCTACTGTTGGGTTAATTGAAAATTTGGATAAAAAGATTCATAATCAAATTACCCAATATGGATCTAAGGTGGGAGTTACTCTAAAGAATCTTAGAGAAAAGGAACCCATAGTTAATGAAAAGATAGATCAAGATTCTACTAGGATTGATAAACTCGAAGACATTATTACCAACTTGGGTTCCGCTTTTTCTGCTGTTGAGAATACCTCTAATCCTCCTCCTACCAAAGTTGCCTAGTTTATTTACGTTCCTAAGAATAAGGGTGAATCTTCTAGTAAGGAAAATGAAGATCTCAAATCAATAAGTGTTCACCCCAATCTTTTCGATATTATTAAGGAACCTTTTACCACAAATGAATTTCTTGATTTCTTGCCTAGGAGTATTATCATTTATAAAACCAAAGAATCTCCTAAAGATTATACGTGTTCAATTGAAGAATTGCATGCCGAAGATGGCAATACCGAGATCTATTCGTGTTTTTACTAGGGGCGTTAAACGGCAGCGATTGTTGGGAGGCACCCCAATTTTATTTTTGTTCTTTACTTTGTGCTCCTGTTTAGTAATAAATAATTCAGCTAGCCTCTGGTTAGATGTGTTTTTATGTTTTAATTAGTTTTTGTGCCGAGTAGAACCTTTGGGAAGACTTGGGTGAAGTCAATGCGATCTTGCTGTAAAAAACAGAAACTTGTGCGCTCACGAGAATAGATGTCATTTTTGACAGAAGAGTGCTTTTAAGTTGATTCTTTTTGCAGAAGATTAATAGAAAAATTTCTCACGTCCACCAATTTAGTTCAGAATTTTTGGAGTTACAGAAGTACTCGAGAGTTACAGATTACTACAGACTGTTCTGTTTTTGACAGATTCTGTTTTTCGCATGTTGTTTGCTTATTTTGATGAATCTATGCGTAGTATCGGGGGGGGGGGTGAGGGAGTCCTGGATAAGGGGGTATCCGGACAGCCGGACTATATACATCATCCGTACTATAGAAGCGTCAAGATACAAGACTCAAGACTTCGGCTCGTGTCCGGATGGGACTCTCCTTTGCGTGGAAGACAAGCTTGGCGATCCGGATATTATGTTTCCTTCCTTGTAACCGACTCCATGTAAATCCTAGCTCTCCGGTTTCTATATAAACCGGAGAGCATGGTCCTTAGAAGGCCGATCACAATTACAACCATACCATCATAGGCTAGCTCTTAGGGTTTAGCCTCTACGATCTCGTGGTAGATCTACTCTTGTATTCCACATATCTTCAATATTAATCATGCAGGAAGTAGGGTTTTACCTCCATCGAGAGGGCCCGAACCTGGGTAAACATTGTGTCCCTTGCTTCCTGTTACCATCAGCCTAAGATGCACAGATCGGGACCCCCTACCTGAGATCCGCCGGTTTTGACACCGACATTGGTGCTTTCATTGAGAGTTCCTCTGTGTCGGCGCTTCGAGGCTTGATGGCGTCTTCAATCGTCAACAACACGGTCCAGGGCGATACTTTTCTCCCCAGACAGATCTTTGTGTTCGGCGGCTTCGCACTGCAGGCCAATTCGCTTGGCCAGTTGGAGCAGATTGACAGCTTCGCCCCTAGCCACCAGATCAGGTTCGGAAACTTGAACTATACGGCGGATATCCGCGGAGACTTGATCTTCGACGGATTCGAGCCTGCGCCAGGAGCGCCGGACAGCCACGACGATCATGGCCTAGACCTGCTGTCGGACAGCACCTGGGACATCATCCCCGAAGCAGCCTTGGATCTAAATCCAGGGCAGGTCGTGTTGCCTATGGACGGAGGGCTGGAGCCCGCTCCGCAGGCCGCACACTTATCGGTGGTAGAGCCGAACACGGGTCCCACCGCTGTGGAGGCCTGTAATCCCGGACCCCCGGACTCATATGCGGATGTTGGTCCTGGTCCGCTCACACTCGAGCCAGCCGAGCCAGGTTGGGCTCCGGTAGTGGAGTTCACCGCTGCGGACATCTTTCAGCACTCACCCTTTAGCGACATGCTGAACTCATTGAAGTCTCTCTCTTTGTCAGGAGACTTTGGGCCGAACTATGTCCGGCTGGAGTGGGAAGCAGGCGATGAAGGAATTCGCTCCCCACCCACCACCCACTTTGTCGCCACAATCGATGATTTAACCGACGTGCTCGACTTTGACTTCGAAGACATCGATGATATGGACGACGATGCAGGAGACATACAGGAGCCACCGCTCACAGGGCGGTGGACAACCACCTCTTCAAATGATATATACATGGTGGACACTCCAAAAGAAACCAACGGCGACGAGGCAGTGGAGGACAACCCCTCCGGAGGAAAAGCAAAACATGGGCGTCTCCGACGCCACTCCAAGCCCCGCCACATCAATACCGGTCCAGGAGATGATCCGGATAGTGCCGAAGGGGAATACAGTCCTGATCAGCCGACCATCATGCAGGCCGTACAGGACACGGTGTGATACTTGGAGAGGAACAACTATACACCCCCCTCCGAAGATGAGGTAAGCCTCGACAATGACGAATTCGGCGTGCCTAAAGACCCAGTGGAACAAGTTCGCTTTAGGCAACGACTCATAGCCACCGCAAAGAGTCTGCAAAGGAAGCAAGAGCAGCTTAAGGCCGAATAGGATTTGCTAATAGAACGATGGACCAAGATCCTGGCCACCGAGAAGTACGGACTCGACCGCCCTAACAAAGGGCACACGCGGCACAACTAGCTACCTCAACCTAAGGAGGAAAATCAAAGGCACACAACCCGACGTCCGCACACCACTACGGGCCAAACCAACAAGAAGGATACAAGAAGAAGTAGCCTCAAGCCCCGGCGCAATGGTCATAAACGGCAAAACAGGGAAGCCGGTATCAAGTTCAGCAAATCCCAGTCTGGTCAACAGACAAGAAACAGCTCAAGCCTATTCGGCCCAAGCCACGAACTCGATCAGCCGTGCGCAATTCACGATACTCCCAAAAGAACGGCAAAACATACTAATAGACAATGCCGGATCTCCAAAGTAAAGCAACCGGGCGTGTGCCGGAAACATTGAGGGGAGGTGCTTAGTCAAAAGCCCCCCCAGCACAACAGTACGGCCGATCGCCCCTACCATACAAAACCAAAGCAATTCAATTGCATACCCCCAGACCTAACAGTCCAGGGGCTCCTAAAACAATAAAAGCCCAAGCGGGCGTACAAATAAACACCTTCTACAAGGTGCCAGGCACAAAGGCTAGGATTATTGGCCCGCCGCCCTAACGGTTGTTTTGAGATAACCAAATAAGGCCGCGCCATCGGTGCATTCCCCCTATACGGTATCACACCGTATACTAATAAGATGAACCACGTTGGCTAGATTCCACGTGGCAAATCATCAGGCCAGCACCGGTAATACACTCATGCCTGCGTGCAGAGCCAAACCCCACCCTTAGAAGCGGAGATCATACAGCTACCAGAGTAGCAAGTCGCGCATGCCTGTCAATATTTTGATATGACAGCCAACTATCCGGACACCAACTGAGGAGTCCGGGCTGCTTCTCGAATAGCGGCTGGGGTCACCAGGGTCCGATCAGGAACCTTGGGACCAACCACAGGAGGACGTTCACCGCCCTCCGCTCACTTACCTTCACAAACTAACTTTTATGGAGAACAGGTTTGGCGGCATGAAGTCGGCCCTGACACACAAGGACAGGACCATGCAGGTAGACGGCAGTTCGGATTCACTTTCGATCCATTCACAGCCCCCTCCAGTCCGGCCACCACAGGTTCCGCCAGAAAACCATCTTTTTTTCATAATCATAAATCACATTCATATGCATGGACATATCATATTACTGCAATGCGTTGACTTAACTAAACATGCACTGCGTCGTTTATCATCGACGCCTCTTTGCCATAAACATCGCAGCCACGGTTCGTGTTACGCCCGGTTATGCCAGGGGCTACACGGTACGGCAATAAAGTCCGACCACCTTCTCGGTTGCTCGGCACCCCGAACTTATAGCACTATATGCATCAGCACTGAATCATGTCTTGGGTCATTGGTTGGGTTTGCCCGGCTCCCATGTTTTGGTACCTTATGTTCCGTTCCGTCGGCTAAGGTAGCACTGGGAGAACTACTTTGATTGTGTCCCGGATCTGCCGGACGAGCACCTTAGTAGAGAAAGCCGAAAACCGACCGTCATGATGTGGCGAGAGCTGGTCAGCTGTTCAAGAGGTTGCAAAATCCTTAAAGATTTATTCCGCATAACGCCACTATAAAATGCAGATTGCGACGGATCGGTCTACCGATCAGGCGCCAATAGAGCCCCTAGTTCGGCCTTCCGGACACTAGGGGCTGCGCCGACCATACTCGAAATCCTATGGCTAAGTGAGAGTAATAAAGCCCTATAGTCCGATTGCCCGGTTCGTGGTGAGAAACGCCTCCTTATAAGGACCCAACAATGGGATAAAGAGTGTTCAGAAATACCCCGAACACCCCCGTAGTTCTCTCGTGGGGGCTGAAGCCAACGACTGGCCAACTCTCAGAATTCATATACAATAAATAGCCGCAAAGGAAGAACACATGTTCAAACCAAATAGGCAACATATAACAAAAGTGCCATTATCCCATATTACAAATGATGGCAACAATGCCCTTAGGGAAATATAATGTCTTTGGTGAACTTGTCCGCCGCTAGGCGGGCACCCTTCATTACACCTTCACAATACAGTTCGGGCTTGCGATGCTCCTTACCCTCTGGTGGCCCCTCAGTTATCAGCTTTTCTGCATCAAGCTTCCCCCAATACACTTTTGCATGGGCAAGCGCCATTCGCACACCTTCTATACAGACTGGTCGCCTGATAATATCAAGCCGAGGACAGGCGCCCACAATCCGCTTGACGAGTCCGAAGAAACTGCATGGAATTGGCTCTGTAGGCCACAACCGGATGACCAAGTCCTTCATGGCTAGTTCGGCCGCCTGGTGCAGTTCGACCAACTGCTTCAGCTGATCGATAAAAGGCACCAGATAGTTCGGCGCTAGATACTACGACCAGAAGTTCCTCCCCGCAGACTCCCTCTCCTCGGACCGGTAAAATTGGGCCGCATCTGATATGCTACGAGGCAGATCCGCAAACACCCCTGCAAAATCAAGAATTCAGCTTGCCGCTTAGAGTTCTCAATATTATAACATCATAATGGCCATATATACAACAGGCCTCACCAGCCGCAACTTTTCGGGCCTCCTGAATGTCCTGTAGAGCACCTCGGGCTTCTTCCCGAGCATCTTCCATGGCTTGGATAGCTTTGGCGAGTCCGGATTCTTTCCCTACTAAACTCTGCTCCAAGCTCTCGCTTTTCATCACAGCATCCTGAAGCTCCCGCTCAGCTATGATGACCCTGGCCTCATGTTTTTCACGCAGAGCCTGTTCGGCGGCAGCCTTCTCTTGGGCATCAGCTGCCGCTTTCTTCAGCGCCTCGTATTCGGCACTCGCTCCTAGGGCGCATAACATACATACTTTTCAAATAGGCACACTTATTAAGTTGTGCCCAACGCAAGACAATGTTCAAACATACCTTGCTTCTCCTCCAATTGCTTCTTTGCACGGCCAAGTTCTTCTTCGGCCCGTCTGAGGCTCTCTTTCAGCTCGGACACTTCCGCATCATGAGCGGCCGCCCTCTCCATAGACGCCTGTTTTCAAAAACATGGGTATACAACATTAAAAGTGCTCATTACAACTCAGGATTTGATCCCCTGCCCGGCTTTCTTTTTTTCTAGACAGTGTATCAGGGGCTACTCCTCATATCATACTAATTCTTTAAAGGTTCCTTAGAAACCATACCTCAAAGGCCTTTATAAGGCCAAAACAGGACTCATTCAGCCCGCTTTCGACAGCCTGAATCTTTCCAACCACCACACCCATAAGGGTCCGATGTTCATCAACGACAGACACGTTCCTTAACGCTGTCAACAAACCGCCCGACAGCTCGGCGTATACTGAGGTGTCTGGCGAGATAGGCAAACCTCCCTCCATGGAGGATGGCCGCTGGCCCGATCCTGGAGCCTTAGGGGCCTCCAGAGCCTTATCCGGCCCCGAGTCTCTTTGAGACGACACCTCGGTATCGCGCCCAGACTTCGTAAAAGCAATCCCCGGAGGCATCTCACTCGCCACAACATTCGAGCTCAACGAATCCTCCAATGAGGATTGTCCGGCAGGAGACTTTGCCGGGCTGTGTGAGATGTGGCGACAGTTAAAACTACAATACCCGGACAACCCTAGATACATAGGCGTATTCGGATTTCAGTTACTTACGATTTTCCCAGGGGCTGGGCCTCGAGATCCCACTCCGGGCTGTTATCAGCAGCCGGGGTGGATGCCTCTGGAGGGGAACCTCGCCTTCTCTTGGGCGACTCGGCCTCCAGGGAGGGGGAAGTTGCATGCTTCTTCCCGCCGGCAGAGCGAGGCTCGTCTTCCTCTTCCTCCTCCTCTTCGTTTTTGGAAGAAGGAGCATCGCTAGAGCCTTCGGACCGGGTATCCGGAGCCTCGCGACAACGGAGACCACTCCAGGTCTTCTTGACCTGCTTGGGGGCCTCCTTCTTGGGCACCTTGTAAGGTGCAGGGACCAACACCTTCGTCAGAAGAGGTCCGGCTGGTTCCTTCGGCAGTGGGGCCGGACATTGTATCCGCTCCACTCTTTTTATCCATCCCTAAAACCACAATGAAGCACGATTAAAACGCCCCCCTCATGATATGCCGGCTGAAGCCTGGACGGATGGGGCGTGGCTATAACTTGCCGGGCTTGCAGAATGGGATAATTGATACCCCCGGTCCTCAGAAGAGTCCGGCCATGATTTGCTGGACTTAAAGGAGCACCTTCCAGATATCCTCATGGGAGGAATCATGGAGCTCCCGGAGGTTGGTGCTCGGATGGGTCGAATTCCCATAAAGTACAGGCTCGATGCTGGCAAGGGAGAACCAGGCGAACTAGCATCACCTGGAACACGTCAACAAGCTTGACGTCCTTGTCGACCATATTCCGAACACGTGTCAGGAGCAGTGATAGCTCATCGGACGAGCACCAGTTCGGGCCCTTCTTGGGCCAGGATGTAAGCCGCAGCGGAGCCCCGGATCTGAACTCAGGAGCTGCTGCCCATTCTTCGCCGCGTGGTTCGGTGATATAAAACCACTGCTGCTGCCATTCCTTGACGGAGTCGTTAAAAGTGCCCTTCGGCCAAGCAACCTTGGGCATCTTGCTCACCATGGCGCCGCCGCACTCGGCGTGTTCACCACTCACCACCTTGGGCTTCACATTGAAAATCTTCAACCACAGGCCAAAGTGAGGCGGAATCCGGAGGAAGGCCTCGCATGCGACGATGAATGTCGAGATATTGAGAAAAGAGTTGGGGGAAAGATCATGAAAATCAACCCCATAGTAATACATGACTCCATGTATGAATGGGTGGAGGGGAAACGCGAGCCCGCGGACAAAATGGGGAAGGAACACGACTCTCTCGTGGGGCTCCGGAGTAGGGACAACCTGTCCCGCCGGTGGGAGACGGTGGCCAATCTCCTTGGCCAGATACCCGGCTTCCCGGAGCTTCTTGATATCCTTCTCCCGGATGGTAGAGGCCATCCATTTTCCTCTTGCTCCGGATCCAGACATCTTTGGAAGCCCTCTCTTCGATGGAAAAAAAAGGCGCTCGGGCATTAGGGCTCGAGCAGAGGGAAGTGAGTTAGCGGAAGGAGAAGGCGTGGGTAAAAGAGGAAGATGCCCTATCTCTTTATAAGAGAGGGTAAGAGCTTTTTGCGCCTTCCCACTTGCCTAGTGGAACCCGCTCGTCTCCCGCTCGCCGCGATTAGCGGTACGGTTGGATTACCCATACTCATATTGATGAGAATCCCGTGATAAGGGGACATGATCTTCGCTTCGACAAGACGTGCTCAGGAAACCGCCTCGCAGTATACGCTATGGCTGGTTGTGGGAAAAACGGTTCGAATAATGAACTGGCCCTAATGGCCTGTCACGTCATCTAAAAGTTGTCAGCTAGAGTATCATTCTCTCTACGGTGGTATGTGAAGATCATTTTGCAGATCCGGACACGGTCTACGTGTTCGATGGTAACCTTGGAGTATTCGGAGGAGGAACCCACCTTGCAATGCCGAAGACAAGACTGCGCGCCGGACTCATCGTCATTGAAGCCTGGTTCAGGGGCTACTGAGGGAGTCCTGGATAAGGGGGTATCCGGACAGCCGGACTATATACATCGTCCGGACTATAGAAGCGTCAAGATACAAGACTCAAGACTTCGGCTCGTGTCCGGATGGGACTCTCCTTTGCGTGAAAGACAAGCTTGGCGATCCGGATATTATGTTTCCTTCCTTGTAACCGACTCCATATAAATCCTAGCTCTCCGGTGTCTATATAAACCGGAGAGCATGGTCCTGAGAAGGCCGATCAGAATTACAATCATACCATCATAGGCTAGGTCTTAGGGTTTAGCCTCTATGATCTCGTGGTAGATCTACTCTTGTATTCCACATATCTTCAATATTAATCATGCAGGAAGTAGGGTTTTACCTCCATCGAGAGGGCCCGAACCTGGGTAAACATTGTGTCCCTTTCTTCCTGTTACCATCAGCCTAAGACGCACAGATCGGGACCCCCTACCCGAGATCCGCCGGTTTTGACACCGACAGGGGGTATGAAGCATAGAGAAGTTGGAATATAGTAGTTTTTACACCAATATAAATAAAGAATTAGTTCACAACAATACCTTAAAGTGGTGATTTATTTTCTTATACTAACGGAGCTCATGAGAGATTTTCTGTTGAAGTTTTGTGTTGTGAAGTTTTCAAGTGTTAGGTAAGGATTTGATGGACTTTGGAATAAGGAGTGGCAAGAGACTAAGCTTGCGGATGCCCAAGGCACCTGAAGGTAAAATTCAAGGACAATCAAAAGTCTAAGCTTGGGGATGCCCCAAAAGGCATCTCCTCTTTTGTCTTCGTCTATCGGTAACTTTACTTGAGGCTATATTTTTATTCACCACATGATATGTGTTTTGCTTGGAGCATCTTGTATGATTTGAGTCTTTGCTTTTTAGTTGACCACAATCATCCTTGTTGTACACACCTTTTGAGTGAGACACGCATGAATCGTGATTTGTTAGAATACTCTATGTGCTTCACTTCTATCTTTTGAGCTAGACAATATTGCTCTAGTGCTTCATTTATATATTTTTAGAGCATGCGGTGGTTTTATTTTATAGAAATTGATGAACTCTCATGCCTCACTTATATTATTTTGAGAGTCATTTAGAACAGCATGGTAATTTGCTTAGGTTATAAAATTAGTCCTAATATGATGGGCATCCAAGATGGGTATAATAAAAACTTCCATATGAAGAGCATTGAATACTATGAGAAGTTTGATTCTTTATGATTGTTCTGAGATATGAAGATGGTGATATTAGAGTCATGCTAATAGGGTAGTTGTGAATTTGAGAGATACTTGTGTTAAAGTTTGTGATTCCCATAGCATGCATGTATGGTGAACCTATATGCGATGAAGTCGGAACATGATTTTTTTTTTGATTGTCTTCCTTACGAGTAGCGGTCGGGGACAAGAGAAGGTCTTTTGATACCAACCTATCCCCCTAGGAGCATGCACATAGTACTTCATTTTGATAAATAATAGATTTTTGTAATAAGTATGTGAGTTCTTTATGACTAATGTTGAGTCCATGGATTATACACTGTAACGCCCGGATAATTATCCTACAGTAAAACTCTCCTAATGATGCCATGTCATCTACATTACTGTTGCTAATCAAGTGGTAGTTCAAAAGCATTGCAAATTCAAAAATGAATTAGCGACAAACACCCAAAGTTTTCAAGAGTCAAAACAAAAATGTTCGGGGGTTGCCAAATATTACAATGGTAATTATGGTGAAGTAAACACATTTTTAGAAAATGCCTAATTACTTTAAAATGAAATAAAACAGAATAGGAATTAAATAAAAAGAAAAGTGAAAATAAAACAAAAGGAGAAACCCCCCTCCCCACTGGGCCAATCGGCCCAGCTGCTAGCCAGGCCGGTCCCAAACCGGCCAACCCACCCGCACGGCCACAGCCCCTGCCCCCCGGCCCGCAACCAACCTGGTCGGCCCAGCCGGTCCCACTCCCCACACCGCACCCCCTTCCTATTCCTCGGACGCGCGCCGCTACAGGGCGCGGTCGCCACCGGACCCGCTCGCCGGCGTTGAGGTGGATAAGGACGCCGACGCCGCGCCCCCTCGGTCTCTCCT
>NC_041393.1:289634601-289656604 GCF_002162155.2 Triticum dicoccoides | reverse complement strand
CCGCCGTCATGAATCGCGCGGCCACAGTCATCGCCTCGCCGCGCCTGCGTGTCCGTCATCACCGCCGTCGTCTTCCTCGTCGACCGGTGGCCTCAGCTGGAGCTGGGGAGCCCCGAATCAACGGATCCCCTTTGCCCACATCTCCGGCTGCCGCGTTCTCCTTCATCTTCGGCGCCAGTCTCTGCTGCTACTAATCCGTCACAGGCCTACGTGTGAGCCGCACGGTGAGCCCTCCCGCCTCCTGCTCCTCCCCGTTATCTCCCGCACGCATTGTAGCTAGCTCGGTGTCGCGCTCGAGAGCTCACCGCCGCCGGTCGCTTCGCCGCCGTGGCCATGGCCTCTGTCGTGCTCGCCTGAGCGTGACATCGTGCTCCTGATGGTCACAGGAGCCCAACCCGCGCACGCGCAAACTCCCTCCCGTGCCTCCTAGCATGTTTCCCGTCGGGGACCCGACCGGGTCGCCGCCCGCGCTCGTCGCTGGCAGCCGTCCGGTGACCCTTTGGTCCCGGGCTCGTGCCGTTGTGCTCGCGCACGCGCGAAGGCTTCGCCCCGCCCTTCTGGTTACCCAATAGCACGCCGCATCGCCCATCCCCCTCACGGCCGAACTCTGGCGTCTGCCTCTCCGTTTGCCGGCGATAGCTCCGGCGACCTCGGGACGAACCACCACCACCACTAGATGCACCTCTTCGCGCTTGTTCGAACGAGCCTAGGCGCGCACGGATCCGTGGCCTGTGCGCAAATTCCGGCAAACTCCGGCGGGTCGGCGCCGTGCTTTTGGTCGCTGGCGGCGAGAGCCTGCCCTGCTGACCTGGCACCTCGGGTCCCACCACCTGGGCCACCGACTGGTGGGCCCAGGTCCCCCTGTTGACCAGTTGACTGAGTCAACTGCTGACTGGGCCGCCCCTGTCTCACTGACCTATAGGCCCCACCTTAATAAACAAATAAAAATAAATAGATAATTTGCTAATTAATTAAATTAATTAATTAACACCAACCTCTCACTGACTACCAGGCCCCACCTGCTAATTAGCCCATTTAGTTAGGTTAAACCCCCCCTGTTAGTGTCCTGACAATGACATGTGGGTCCCACTGGACCCACCTGTCTGGTTTGACTGGTCAACCAACCAGTTGACCTGCTGACATCACTCTGATGTCATGCCTGCGTCATCATTCTGTAATGCCCCGGATACAACTTTCCATATTCGTAACTCCAACTCTTGCCATTTCCATGTATGTGATTTATTTTTCCTCCGTGGTTGGGGTTTTGTCGGTTGTTTTGCATTTTGTTCTTGTTATGCATTTCATCTCATAGCATCATCCGCATTGCATCAGCACTTTGTTGCCGTCATTTTTTTTTCAAAACTTGCATTCGCTCGTCGTTGCCGTTTCTCCCTTTGCCTTCATCACCGTCCCTCGGACCGCTTTGCCTTCGTTGACCATTCTAGACCAACTGGGTTTTCGATTCACTCTTGTCAAACCACCGACCCCCTCTTGCGCGCGTCCGAAAACTTCCCCGAACCCGAACCGCTCAGTCATCACCGTTGCATTCGGATCATCTCCAAACATCTATAAAATATCTGCGTTTCTCCATTCGACTCTCCTAAGCTATTTATTCTTGACCGTCCGATTACGATCGGAGGGACGATATACCCCCTAAGTTAAACCCACTTACTATATATATCTAGACAAACCACCTAATTTCTAGGGATCCTACCCTAGCGCCGCCGCCACTCTCTCTCGGGATCCCCCCAGATCCGATCCATCCAATCCCACCAACCAGCGCAACCATCGCCCTCCTTGTTCGTCCACGACCCCGAGCCACTTCTCCTGCCGGCGACCAGAACCAGCAGGAACTGCTCGTCGTGCCCCTCCTGGTTCCTTTCTCTCCCTTCTCTGGTTCCTCCCTCCGCTAAGCTGGCTCTCTCTTCCCTCACCCCAAGCTCCCTTGTCTCTGTGCCTACAGGAGCTCCGCCGCCGCGCCATCTTCAGGCGCTCGAGCCCGAGCTCGCCCGAGCCACATCTTCCTCCTCGTCACGCGGATCCAGGAGGCTCGCCGCCCAGCCGCATCGCCCTGTTGCCGCGCCTGCATCGCTAGCAGCCGCTCGCCGTCGTTCTTCATCCCGCAGCACCCGAGCCCCTGTGCCATGCTCCTCCTCTGCCCATGCGCCCGAGCTCGCACGTCGCCGCGCGTCTCCAACCTCGGCACCGCCACCACTAATGCGCCACCAGGCCAGAGCCCCTCGCCACCCTCTCCTTTTCCCCCACATCCATTCGTGACCTCTGTGCTCGCCGTCGTCCTGCTGCGCTCGGATCCGCCGCCGCGCCCTGCATCACCCCAATTCGGTCTCCCCTCCTCGCCGTTGACTGCGCCAAGGCCACGACAGCGTCGCTCCTGGGCCGCGTCGCCAGCGCCAGGAGGGCCTAGCCTCCTCCGCGTCGCCAGACCCAGCAGCCCCCCCTCCGGCCCGCCTTCCTCACCTCCGTCCGGGCCACGGCCCATGGGTGAGCAGCCCCTTCCAGCTTCCCCCTCCTGTACACTAGCGGGCCAGCCAGTTTCGGCCCGCTTCTGTTTTTTTCCAGATCTGTGAATTTAGGTTTTTCCAGGAGATTACAGATTTGCAGAAAAGCCCCTGTTGTGTTTTGTTAATAACTAAATATGTATGCATCCAAATTAATCAAACTGTAGATGTAAAATGCTTAGAATTTTATCTAGTTTCATAATATGCATCATTCATCCCTGTTTAAAATGTTTAACTTGCTGTTTAAATTAATTTGCTAAATGCCATGCTAAAATGATTTATTTCATAACTAAATAACCGTAGCTCGGTTTTAAATAAACTTTATATGTAAATGGGGTGAAAAAATGCCTAGATTAACATGGTGCACTTTGTTTTACTGTTTAACAACTCTAAAATTGTGTATAGGGCAGAACAGTAGCAAATTCGAAATATGACATGAGGATTTTCCGGAATTGTTGTTTGTTGTTTCCGGCCTCATTTAAACTTTCCTAGATAGGTAGTTTCCATATGCTTCACCTCTTGCCATGTTTAACAACATTTAATATTGTTGGGTACAAAACCGAGAGAGAACTAAATAATTGATGTGGTGTTTCGTCAATATGCAGCTAGTTGCATATTGATCTCCACTTAACTTGTAGTATTGTTTGTTGCACTTTGCCATGCCTTGCCTCTTTAACCGGAGATGCATCATACTTGCTTGTGCATCGTGCCATGTCTATGTGATGGTTGTTTACCATGTTGTTTGCTTCTTTCTGGTATTGCTTCTTCCTGATAGTTCCGGTAACGTTGCGATTGTGAGGATTTGTTCGACTACGCCCGTTCATCTTCTTCATGGACTCGTTCTTCTTCCTAGCGGGATTTCAGGCAAGATGACCGCTACCCTGGATCTCACTACTATCATTGCTATGCTAGTTGCTTCGTTCTATCACTATGCTGCGCTACCTATCACCTGTTTATCAAGCCTCCCAAATTGCCATGAACCTCTAACCTTTGACACCCCTCCTAGCAAACCATTGATTGGCTATGTTACCGCTTTGCTCAGCCCCTCTCATAGCGTTGTTAGTTGCAGGTGAAGTTGAAGATTGCTCCTTGGTGGACAGGATTTTGTTGGGATATCACAATATCTCTTATATTATTAATGCATCTATATATTTGATAAAGGGTGGAAGGCTCGGCCTTATGCTTGGTGTTTTGTTCCACTCTTGCCGCCCTAGTTTCCGTCATACCAGTGTTATGTTCCCGGATTTTGCGTTCCTTACGCGGTCGAGTGATTTATGGGACCCCCTTGACAGTTCACTTTGAATAAAACTCCTCCAACAAGGCCCAACATTGGTTTTACCATTTGCCTCACCACCACCTATATTTCCCTTGGGAGTAATTAACCCAAGGGTCATCTTTATTACAGCACCCCCGGGCCAGTGCTTGTCTAAGTGTTGGTCCGAACTAGAGCCCTTTGCAGCGCCCCCTCAGGGAAACTTGAGGTCTGGTTTTAGTTGTACGGATTGCTCATCCGGTGTTGCCCTGAGAACGAGATATGTGCAGCTCCTATCGGGATTGTCGGCGCATCGGGCGGTCTTGCTGGTCTTGTTTTACCATTGTCGAAATGTCTTGTAAACCGGGATTCCGAGTTTGATCGGGTCTTCCTGGGAGAAGGTATATCCTTCGTTGATCGCGGGAGCTTATCATGGGCTAAGTTGGGACACCCCTGCAGGGTATAATCTTTCGAAAGCCGTGCCTGCGGTTATAGGCAGATGGGAATTTGTTAATGTCCGGTTGTAGATAACTTGACACTAGATCCGAATTAAAACGCATCAACCGCGTGTGTAGCCGTGATGGTCTCTTCTCGGCGGAGTCCGGGAAGTGAACACGGTCTTTGTGTTATGTTTGACGTAAGTAGGAGTTCAGGATCACTTCTTGATCATTGCTAGTTTCACGACCGTTCTGCTTGCTCTCTTCTCGCTCTTATTTGCGTATGTTAGCCACCATATATGCTTAGTCGCTGCTGCAACCTCACCACTTTACCCCTTCCTTTACCATTAAGCTTTGCTAGTCTTGATACCCATGGTAATGGGATTGTTGAGTCCTCGTGGCTCACAGATTACTACAACAATAGTTGCAGGTATAGGTTATGCGATGATCTTGACGCGAGAGTGATGTTTGCTTGTATGGAGTTCTTCTTCTGTTTCTTCTTCGATCAGGGGATAGGTTCCAGGTCGGCAGCCTGGGCTAGCAGGGTGGATGTCGTTTGAGTTTCTGTTTGTGTTTCATCCGTAGTCGGATGATGCTCTTATGTATTGTGATGTTGTATTCGTGTGGCATTGTATGCCTTTTGTATGTATCCCCATCTATTATGTAATGTTGATGTAATGATATCCACCTTGCGAAAGCGTTTCAATATGCGGGTCTATCCTTGGTGGGACCTTCGAGTTCCTTTTGGATAGGGTCGCATATTGGGCGTGACACATTCACAGTTTTGGATAATGTTGGATTTAAATAAATAATTAAAATCAGAAAATGATTTAAATCTTTAGAAAATCATATCTTTTAATACGTAACTCGGATGAAAATACTTTCTACATGAAAGTTGCTCAGAACGACAAGACGAAACCGGATACGCAGCCCGTTCGTTTGCCACACATCCCTAACCTATCGGACTCGCAACTTTCCCCCTCCGGTACCTCTGCCCGAAAACACGAAACACCGAGGATACTTTCCCGGATGTTTCCCCCCTTCGTCGGTATCACCTACTACCGCGATTGGGCACACCTAGCATCGTTACTTGTCATGTCATGCATCGATATGCATCTGTTTGCATTGTATTCATTGTTTCTTCCCCCTCTTCTCTCCGGTAGACTACGAGACCGACGTTGCTGCTGCCCAGTTCGACTACGGAGTTGACGACCCCTCCTTCTTGCCAGAGCAACCAGGCAAGCCCCCCTCCTTGATCACCAGATATCACCTATTCTTCTCTATACTGCTTGCATTAGAGTAGTGTAGCATGTTACTGCTTTCCGTTAATCCTATTCTGATGCATAGCCTGTCATTGTTGCTACAGTCATTGATACCTTGCCCGCAATCCTAAATGCTTAGTATAGGATGCTAGTTTATCATCATTGGCCCTACATTCTTGTCAGTCTGCCTTGCTATACTATTGGGCCGTGATCACTCGGGAGGTGATCACGGGTTTATACTATACATATATACATACTACAGATGGTGACCAAAGTCGGGTCGGCTCGAGGAGTACCCGCGAGTGATTCATAGATTGGGGGCTGAAAGGACCTTTGTCCCGACGGCCCTCTGTGTGGATCTTTGTGGCGGAGCGACAGGGCGGGTTGAGACCACCTGGGAGACAGGTGGGCCTGGCCCTGGTCGGCGTCCGCGGTTATTTCATAATAACATGCTTAACGAGATCTTGGTATTTGATCTGAGTTTGGCCACTGGCCTATACGCACTAACCAACTACGCGGGAACAGTTATGGGCACTCGACGTCGTGGTATCAGCCGAAGCCTTCTTGACGTCAGCGATGGAGCGGCGCGCGCCGGATTGGACCGCGTAATGTGACTTCCTTTGTAATGGAGGTTGCTAGGTCTTCTTCCGGCCGCCCTCGCAACGTGCAGGTGTGCAATGGGCGATGGGCCCAGACCCCTGCGCGCATAGGATTTAGACCGCTGGGCTGACCTCTCTGTTGTGACTAGGTGGGGCTGCGACGTGTTGATCTTCCGAGGCCGGGCATGACCCAGGAAAGTGTGTCCGGCCAAATGGGATCGAGCGTGTTGGGTTATGTGGTGCACCCATGCAGGGAAGTTAATCTCTTTGAATAGCCGTGTCCCTCGGTAAAAGGACGACCCGGAGTTGTACCTTGACCTTATGACAACTAGAACCGGGTACTTAATAAAACACACCTAGACAAGTTCCACAGACAACCCGGTGATCGCTTTTCCACAGGGCAACGAGGGGAGGATCACCGGGTAGGATTATGCTATGCGATGCTACTTGGAGGACTTCAATCTACTCTCTTCTACATGATGCAAGACGGAGGCTGCCAGAAGCGTAGTCTTCGATAGGACTAGCTATCCCCCTCTTATTCTGGCATTCTGCAGTTCAGTCCACTGATATGGCCTCCTTACACATATACCCATGCATATGTAGTGTAGCTCCTTGCTTGCGAGTACTTTGGATGAGTACTCACGGTTGCTTTGCTCCCTCTTTTCCCCCGTTTTCCTCTTCTTCTCGGATGCCGCAACCAGACGTTGGAGCCCAGGATCCACACGCCACCGTCGACAATGCTGGAGGTGCCTACTACTACGTGCAGGCCGCTGACGATGACCAGGAGTAGTTTAGGAGGATCCCAGGCAGGAGGCCTGCGCCTCTTTCGATCTGTATCCCAGTTTGTGCTAGCCTTCTTAAGGAAAACTTGTTTAACTAATGTCTGTACTCAGATATTGTTGCTTCTGCTGACTTGTTTATGTCGAGCACTTGTATTCGAGCCCTCGAGGCCCCTGGCTTGTAATATGATGCTTATATGACTTATTTATTTTTAAAGTTGTGTTGTGATATCTTCCCGTGAGTCCCTGATCTTGATTGTACACATTTGCGTGCATGATTAGTGTATGATTGAATTGGGGGCATCACAAGTTGGTACCAGAGCCGACTGCCTGTAGGAATCCCCCTTCCACACTCCTTGGCCGAAGTCGAGTCTAGTCACTACAAAACTTTTACTAACTTGGCTGTGTGCCTTATGGGCCCACGTCGCCATTGGGTGGTATTAGGATCTTTTACTTCTCGACCTTTACTCTAGGGCTCTGAACTCTCTCCTACTCGGGTTAAACGAATTTACTAGCTGTGACATTAGGATCCCGTTACCACGTTCACCCCAAAGTTGGATAAGCCATAGTTATTCTCTAGGATAGTTTTTTGGATAGTGCCCATATTGTCATTTGACTCCATTGAAACATCTTTGTTTTCAGATGGAACCCATGAGGCAGGTCGTGCGCCACACTGCGGCCATTGGTGCCTCAGGATCACCTGCTGTGCTAGCTGAGATGATGACCTATCTGGGTTATCGCTGGCACCCTGAGTACACCGTCTACGAGGAGTACCAGGACTTTAACCAGGAGCAGTACCGTGCCATCGTCCACCTCTACTCTCGGGAGTATGAGTCCACTACCGTGCTGCACACCGCTCATGGTGTTGGAGTGACCATCGAGATGGCAGTCCACGATGCTGCTCATGCTGCTCTGACACGTCTTCGTGGAGAGTATCAGGCGTTGGAAACTTCCCCTTTCAGGCACATTCCTATCGCATCTGACGTTGGTGCGGAGGGATACTACACTGCTGCCTACTCCATTGTCACCCGAGAGCCCTTCCACCATCAGTGCCTGGTTCTGCATGCTGATGGGCTGGACCGAGCTAACAGAGCTCTTCGCCACGAGTTGTACACCACTCGTCAGCACCTTTACAGGGCTCTGACGTTGTTGCACCCCTTTGTCCGGTCTGGATAGCTGCCGCGTTCTGTGATCTACCCAGCCAGGACCGTGATGCCCCACGGTGTCGGTTGGCCAGAGGTGGGAGGCTACTCTCCCGCACTTGGTCCTCTTCTGCCACCTGAGCGTCGGGTTCTACACCAGAGTATCCGCGGCCCCCAGGCCACTGACATGGAGGACTATCCGTTGCCTCACTACCAGCTGTCAGGCTACAGCTACCTTCACAGTACCTCCTGGGACTGATGTAGTCTTGCTCATTAGTATTAGATGCATTCGCCCGCGAGCCTGCGTGCCGCCTATGATGACTTAGTCTATGTACTGAACTCTGTGTACTGAACTCTGTGTACTGAACTCTATGTCCGACCCCTTTTGTAAGTTATGCCGACTACTATGTGGTATCTGTCGTGCTCCTTTCATTATGCATGTTTCATCATGAATGATTCTTGTCTATGCAAATTTCTCAATACTGAACTACCCCTGTTATATATTAGCAGGATGGTTAGACCAGCTGGTCGTGGTCGTGGCGGCAACGCCCCACCACCGCCTGAGTACATGGCTGGTATGGTCCAACAGCTCGAGATGAATCGCCAGTTCATGGAGAATGTGATGGCTCAGTTCCCTCGTCCCAATATGAACGAGCAACCAACCTAAGTGACTCTGCAGGATTTCATGCGCCTCAACCCAACCGTGTACCGCAGGTCAACTCAGCCACTGGATGCTGATGACTGGCTCCGTGACATCACCTATGAGATGGAGTCTGCTTAAGTAGCCCCTGCCCGCTATGTCACCTTTGCTTCCTTCTTTCTGAAGAGACCCGCAGCTCAATGGTGGGACAACCACAGGCGTACTCTGCCAGTTGGGACAATCGTCACCTGGCCAGACTTTCAAGCTGCCTTCCGCGCCCGCTTCATTCCTCAGGGGATCATGGACAGGAAGAAGCGTGAGTTCCGCAACCTCACCCAGGGCAACGAAACTGTGGAAGCTTATCATCGGGAGTTTCTGGACTTATCCTGCTATGCTGAAGAAGACATGGCAACTGATGCTCGCAGACAGGAGAAGTTCTGTGACGGCCTTCAAGCTGACATCAAGCTCGCACTTCTAGTGCATGACTTTGCCGATTTCGCCACCTTGGTGAACAAGGCCATCAATGTCGAGACTGGTCTACAGGAACACCAGAGCTCTCAGAGGCGCAACCGAGACACGGGCTCATCTTCGGGCCCGCCCTCGCAGAAGCGTAAGATATGGATCCCGAATAGCATGTACCATCCAAATGCACCTGCCCCAAGGCAGACCTATGCCGCACCTCGTCTGCCTCCTCCACCATCTAGGAAGCCAAGGCTTCCAGCTCCACCACCCCGAGCACCTGTTCCCACTCCCAATAATGGTATGTGCTACAAGTGTGGTCAACCAGGTCACCTTTCCAGGAACTGCTATCAGAATCAGAACCAGAATCAACTGGCCCTTCCAGCAGCTGGTCGTGGTAACAACCAGCCCCGCAACAACAATGCCAAGTCTTATGGCCGTGTTCATGCCAACCACGTTGATCTGAATGAATCTCAAGACCAGCCTGCTACTGTGATGGGTACACTCCTCGTAAATTCAGTACCAGCATCCGTTTTACTTGATACAGGAGCATCGCATTCATTCATGTTAGAAGATTTTGCATTCATGCATGGCATTAAAATTGAAGACATGAACGCTTCTCTATTAGTGCACACCCCTGCGGGCCAATGTCGGACCTCCATGATTTGCAACGACGTCCCCGTTGAAATCGAAGGACTAGAATTCCTTGTCTCTCCCATCGTACTGAAGTCCTGTAGCATTGATCTCATTCTGGGAATGAATTGGTTAAAAGCGCATACTGGTTCTATCATTTGCGCCACCAAGACCGTCCATATGCTACACCCTTCAGATGAAATAATAAGCTACAATGCTTGTCTGGTTCAGAATGCCGAGGCAAGGCTCTATGCATTGAATGCATTGAACGCTGCACCACTCGAAGGCATTGAAAACATTCCCGTCGTGCGTGAATTCCTAGACATCTTTCCTGAAGAACTCCCAGGGATTCCCCCTGCTAGAGCTATCGAATTCGTCATCGACTTGAAACCAGGCACCACTCCTATAGCCAAGCGACCCTACAAGATGCCGCCGCATGAACTCCTTGAGCTTAAGGAGGAAATCGACAAGTCTCTTCGCAGTGGTTTCATTCGCCCAAGTTGCTCTCCTTGGGGAGTGAGGGAGTTCCGGACTAGGGGGTGTCCGGATAGCCGAACTATCATCATCGGCCGGACTCCAAGACTATGAAGATACAAGATTGAAGACTTCGTCCCGTGTCCGGATGGGACTTTCCTTGGCGTGGAAGGCAAGCTTGGCGATACGGATATGTAGATTTCCTACCATTGTAACCGACTCTGTGTAACCCTAGCCCTCTCCGGTGTCTATATAAACCGGATGGCTTTAGTCCATAGGACGAACAACAATCATACCATAGGCTAGCTTCTAGGGTTTAGCCTCCTTGATCTCGTGGTAGATCCACTCTTGTAACACACATCATCAATATTAATCAAGCAGGACGTAGGGTTTTACCTCCATCAAGATGGCCCGAACCTGGGTAAAACATCGTGTCCCTTGTCTCCTGTTACCATCCGCCTAGACGCACAGCTTGGGACCCCCTACCCGAGATCCGCCGGTTTTGACACCGACATTGGTGCTTTTATTGAGAGTTCCTCTCTGTCATCACCGATAGGCTCGATGGCTTCTTCGACCATCATCAATGACGCAGTCCAGGGTGAGACCTTTCTCCCCGGACAGATCTTCGTATTCGGCGGCTTTGCACTGCGGGCCAATTTGCTTGGCCATCTGGAGCAGATTGAAAGCTACGCCCCTGGCCGTCAGGTCAGATTTGGAAGTTTGAACTTCACGGCTGACATCCGCGGGGACTTGATCCTCGATGGATTCGAGCCACGGCCGAGCGTGCCGCACTGTCACGACGGACATGATTTAGCTCTGCAGCCGGACAATACCCTGGAGGCCGCACTCGAACCCGCTCCGATCTTCAATTCGGAGCCGGCTGCACAGATCGAGGACGGATGGCTAGACACCGCCTCGGGAGCTGCGACCTCTACGGCGATAGAGCCGAACAATGACCTTGTCCCTCATGAAGCTCGTGACTCCGAGGTGCCGGACTCCTTGCCGGACTCCGAACCTCCCGTGCCCCCTCCAATCGAATCCGATTGGGCGCCGATCATGGAGTTCACCGCAGCGGACATCTTTCAACACTCACCTTTTGGCGACATCTTGAGTTCGCTAAAACATCTCTCGTTATCAGGAGAGCCCTGGCCGGACTGCGGTCAGGACGGTTGGGATGCGGATGACGAAGAAATTCAAAGCCCACCCACCACCCACTTGGTAGCCGCTGTCGACGATCTAACCGACATGCTAAACTATGACTCCGAAGACATCGACGGTATGGACGACGATGCCGGAGACGACCAAGAACCAGCGCCTACCGGGCACGGGAAAGCCACCCCAACTCATGACGTATAAATGGTGGATACACCAAAAGGAAGCGATAATGAGGAAAAACGGGACGCGGCGAAGGACAACTCCCCCAACAAACAACCAAAGCGGCGACGCAGGCGCCGCCCGAAGACCGGCATCGATAAAAACGGCACCCATACAGACCCGGCCCTAGGGCAGGGCGAAGCAGTGGACGACGCACATATCAACAAGCAGCCAGTCGGACATAAACTGGACAAGCAACCCATCCCCGGTGAAGATGATCTCACATCACAAGAACATATGAATCTTCATAAAAGGCTCGTCGCTCACTGCAAGAAGTTTGAAGATGCAAAAGCAGAAGCTCAAAACAGCGAAGGACGCACTCAGAATGAGATGGAGCAAAGTACTCAACATCGCAGATAAACATGGCGCTAGTCACTAGACAAAGAGCTACCCGAAGCACAAGCTGTTGCCCGAATTTGACGAGGAGGCCTTAGAGCCCCCGCAGTCAAAAATGAAAGAAGCCGCTTGGCCGGATAGACGACCAGATGACAGGCCAAGAGCAACAAGGGGCGCCGCACACAAGCCAGCACACGATCAACATAAAGATCCTCGGAAAAAGGACAACCCAGTCAGGTCTATTTATGGGCCAAAAAAGAAGACTCCAGGAAGGAACATAACCCACCAAGCATTTGAAGACAACGACACACTCAAATACAGGGGCGCCGCACACCCACTATGTTTCACCGATGAGGTACTGGATCATGGATTTCCAGTGGGATTCAAACCCGTAAACATAGAAGCATACGACGGAACAACAGACCCCAGAGTCTGGATTGAGGATTACATCCTACACATACATATGGACAGAGGAGACGATCTCCATGCCATAAAATACCTACCCCTCAAGCTCAAAGGGCCAGCTCGGCATTGGCTTAAAAGCCTCCCAGAAAAAACCATTGGAAGTTGGGAAGAGCTTCAGGATGCGTTTCGAGCAAATTTTCAAGGGACCTATGTCCGTCCTCCGGATGCAGACAATTTAAGTCACATAACTCAACAGCCCGGAGAGTCAGCATGCAAATTCTGGAACAGGTTCCTCACTAAAAAGAACCAAATAGTCGACTGTCCGGACGCTGAAGCCTTAGCAGCCTTTAAACACAACGTCCGAGACGAATGACTGGCCAGACACCTCGGCCAGGAAAAACCAAGAACAATGGCCGCACTAACAAGCCTCATGACCCGCTTTTGCGCGGGGGAAGACAGCTGGCTGGCTAGGTGCAGCACCAGCGACCCGAGTACATCCGAAGTTAGGGATGGAAATGGGAAATCACAACGCAGAAAAGATCAGCGCCGGAATAAGGAAAAAGGCCCAAATAGTACGGCGGTCAATGCCGGATTCAAAAGCTCTCGGCCGAACAACAAAACACTGCCCCTCAAGGACAACAGTGACGAGCTATCCAACCTAAACAAGATTCTGGATAGACTATGTCAAATACATGGCACCTCCGGGAAGCCTGCAAACCATACCCACAGAGATTGTTGGGTCTTCAAACAGTCCTACCGACTTAATGCCGAACACAAGGGGCTCGACACACCAAGCGAAAGTGACGAAACCCAAAAGCAGCAATCCGGAAAACAGAAGACTTTCCCACTAGAAGTAAAAACAGTGAACTCACTTCATGTGATAACACGAAAAGACAGCGCGGCACCTGCAATACCAGGACACCGGCCGCAGAATGGGGATAGACCATACCAAAATTCACCATAGCAGCACTTCCTTTAAAGGAGTGACGCCAGGCCTTTAAGCCAATTATACAGGCTCTGTACCACTAGAGGTTGTGTTCGGTTCAACCGACAACCTCCGTCGCGAAAAGCTCACTACCCATCGCCCCATTCAAACAGTAGCCCTTAAGCACTACTGGGGCGCGCAGCTTTCGCCAACCCTAATGCAATACCACATTACGCGTTTTTTACGCTTAAAAATGCCCGGTCAACGTGGCATAATTTCATTAAAAAGTAACTCCGAGTGTTCCTCGACCACGGAGAACGTGAGACTGCCTCGACAGCCACACACTAATCAGACCTCGCGGGTCAAAACCCCTAAAAACAGGTCATTCAGACCTCGGACATGGTTAGGCGAGTCCGACAAGGGGCTTCCCAGCCGCATATCCCCTTTATAAGGGGCTGCGTGTATAAATGATGAGAGCCAATAAAGCTCAATTTTCTTCCTTTTATTCTATTTTTATACAACCTCTGCACGATATTTCTTGGAAACTAAGTCCTTCTCTTTTACAGATGAAGCACGTGCTACACCTGTCTAGGATACAGCACAACGGAGACACAGGCGCAGACGTGCAGCAGGGACCCGTTGCAAGGATTCTTTTCAGATTAAGACCCTGCGTCAACCTTTCTTACTGTCTCTTGTTGATACACATTCCCCGATTTCAAACCATAACCGAGGAGGAGGCTGGCGTTTTGGCATCAGTCGCGCCAGAAGTTCCCGCCTGAACCTGGACACTAGGGGCTTAGGGCATCGTTCTGCTCGGTATCATAAAGACCGAACACCTCAGGGAGTGTTCAGCGTCTCGAGTTAGGCCTTATATGCATCAACTCTGAATCATGTCTTTGGTCAAATGTTGGGTTTGCCCGGCTCCTGTGTTTTGCTGCCTTACGTTCCGTATCATCGGCTAACGCGGCACCAGGAGAACTACTACGATTGTGCCCCGGTTCAGCCGGGCGAGCACCTTAGTAGAGAAAGCCGAAAACTGACTGTCATGATATAGCGACAGACTGGTCAACCACTCGATCGACCACTGGAATGTTTAGAATTCCTCCGCTTTGACGAAGGACCGCTTCCCGGCCAGGCACATACGCGCCCCGAAGTTCGGAGAGGAGCGGTGCCGCTAGGGGCTATATAGTAGCCCCACATTCGAGCTCCTATGGCTAAGTGAAAGTAATAAAGCATTATAGTCCGGTTGCCTAGTTTGCTACGCTATCACCTCCCTACAAGGACCAAGACGTTGGATTAAGTGTGAAAAAGCTCTTTTCTTTTTGCAAACACCCCCGCACCATGTGCGTGGGGGCTGAAGCCGAAGACTGCAACTTTCAGGTTATTCATCCATATACGGCCGCACGGGAGATAGTTCAATACTTGAACACACAAGTATAAAAAGTTATTGCATTATAAACATGATCTCAGAAATCATACATGTCATTCAAACATAACATCTTTCGAGCACTGTGACTCTATTATACGAGCGCCCTGCAGGACTTCCTCAAAATAGTGCTCGGTAGGGAATCGGCTTTCGTCCGAACCCCGAGATGCAATAGCGGTGGCATCCATCTCTGCCCAGTATGTCTTACCACGGGCGAGAGCCATCCGTGCAACTTCTATGCATGCCGACCGCTTCATCGCCCCAATACGCGGCACCGCCCCAAGGAATTGCTGCAACAAGCCAAAATAACTCTTCTGCTTGGGCCTTTTCGGCCACAGATGAGCAACCACATCCGTCATGGCAAGTCCGGACAATCTATTCAGCTCAGCCCACTCAACAAGCCGGTCACTCAACGGAAGTGGATGCTCCGGACTATGGAATTGAGACCAGAAAAGCTCTTCCATTTCATGATCCTCCTGGTTTCGAAAGTGCACGACGGCGTCCGCCGCACTCGCCGCCAAGTCCAGATAAGGATCCTCCGCACCGTACAACCAGCCCAGCTGAGCATACTTCCGATCCATGAACTTCCTACGCAGCATAAAGGGCTTTCCAGCCACAATGTCTCCAACCTGACGCAGTTCCTCCTTCATAGCCCGCATCGCACTACGGGCATCCTTGGCTTCGGCGTCGGCCTTCTTCAGGTCCTCTTGCTCCGCTCGGCGTTCTCCTTCAAGAACCTCTAGGCGGTCGGTAGCAACTTTTAATTTCGTGGCCATTCCGACCACCTCCTCCCTGCTTCGGCAGTGAGCAGCCTTCTCGGCTTCTAGCTCTTCCGCTGCCTTCAAGGCATCCGCCTCGCTTTTTCTGGCTTTCTCCTTGGCCCGAGCAAGTTCTGCTTGAAGGTCTTCCACAGCAGCAACACCATCTGCATCAAGCATACAAATTGTAAGGACTGGGCGTCAGCTCCCTTATTAGGCGACCGCGGAGCAACCACATACCTTGTGACTCATCAAGTCGTTTATTAACCAGTGAGATGTCCGCATCCGCAACGTCGAGTTGCCTCTTCAGTTCGGCAACTCCATCAGTCCGGCTGGCCACCGAACATTCCGCCACCTGCATAGGAAAGGCGACAATCTATAACTGAGATTATGATCCTCGGCACGCTATCGCTTTTGACAGCATACCAAGTCTTAGGGGCTACTATCTATACAGGGCGCACTTCATGTGCAAAACTGTCAAAAGGTATGTCATTTTTTGCGTACCTCAAATCCCGTTAGCAAACTTCCGACGGCCTCACACAACCCGCTTTCGGCGGACGAGATCCTCTCAATCACCATACCCATTAATGTGCGGTGATCTTCTGAGATGGACGCCCTCTTAAGCAAATCTTGCAGCTCCACCGGCCGTACTCCAATGGGTGCCGAACTCTCTGGCCCCGCCGGACTCGGGGAGACCCTCCGCGACAACACCTCAGGGTCGTCCGCCCCACGTGATGGGGCGGCAGATGGAGGCGTTTCACTCTCCATCATCTCCGGACGAAGGTCTCCCGAAGATGAGCTGTGCTGAGATGGGCTGAGATCCGAACTACAAGGTGAAAACTTCGGTTACCCTTAGAAATTAAATAGGGATGTCCACTATTGTAAAATCCCCCCTTTTTACTTACGGCTCGCTAGAGGGCTGATTCCTCCGAGGAGACAGTTCGGCCGGGGCTCTTCCTGGCACGAGACCTTCCGGTACAGATTTCTTTCCCCGCTTTGAGGCCTTGGCCTCCGGGTCTTCGGAAGCGGTCCTCTTCTCTCCCTAGAAGGAGGGACTCTCAATTCCTCCCTTACTGAAAGCCTCTGTGGCTGAGGAGGTAGATCCCTTGTGTCCTCCTTCGCCCTCCTCCGAAGGTGCAACCTCTAACATCTTGATTAACACGGGATCCTGCGTGGTCTCAGGGAGGGGGGCCGGACATCGTATCAGTTTTGCTTGCGCTATCCACTCCTGTCCAAGGGATAGCTGGTTAAAAGGCAAACCCACATTAAATGAGTGGACGATATGTCCGGACACAAGGCTACTTACTTGAGTATCCGGGCGATTGCAGCTTAGGCCAGCATTCTTGGTCAATTCCGGACGCATCTCTTGCGATCCGAAGAACAGTTTGTACATCTCCGCGGGTGTCAAACCCATGAAGTGTTGAAGAGCTCGTGGCCCCTCCGGATTAAATTCCCACAAGCGGAGGAGGCGATGTTTGCAGGGCAGCAGGCGCCGGATCAACATAACCTGTACCACTATGGCCAGATTGATCTCCCTTTCTTGGAGGCCTTGAATCCGGTCCTGCAATAGGGGAACGTCCTTGGACGGCCCCCAGTCACGCCCCTTGTTGACCCATGACGTCAGCCGCTGTGGAGGACCCGAGCGAAAGACGGGCGGCAGCCTCTGCCTGCTGCCCCTGGGAGCGGTGATATAGAACCACTCCTGTTGCCACAAGCCGAGCTCCTCCTGAAAAGAGCCCTTGGGCCATGGAGCATCGGCCCTCTTGCTTATAACCGCCCCTCCGCACTCTGCCGGACACCCCTCAATCACCTTTGGCTCCACATTGAAGGTTTTGAGCCACAAGCCGAAGTGGGGGGTAGTGCGGAGGAAGGCTTCGCAGACAACGATGAATGATGAGATGTGGAGGATAGACTCCGGAGCCAATTCATGGAATTCCAGCCCATAGTAAAACATGAGCCCCCTCACGAAGGGATCCGCCGGGAAGCCTAAACCCCGACGGAGGTGAGACACGAACACGATGCTC
This sequence comes from Triticum dicoccoides, assembly GCF_002162155.2. Classification (NCBI taxonomy): domain Eukaryota; kingdom Viridiplantae; phylum Streptophyta; class Magnoliopsida; order Poales; family Poaceae; genus Triticum; species Triticum dicoccoides. The sequence goes on along the minus strand of NC_041393.1, from coordinate 289,639,160 downwards.
TCGCCACGCTCGGGAGTAGGAATAACTTGCCCTCGGGCAGGCAGCCTATGCGAAATCTCGTAGGTTAAGTACCTGGCGTCTCTTAACTTTAGCACGTCCTCTTCCGTGATGGAGGAGGGCATCCACCGGCCTCGTAGGTCGGGGCTGGACATTGTCGAAGATCGAAGGTAGCCGAATATGGAGCCTTGGGTGTTGGAACTCGGGGCGAGGGGCGGATTCGATAGAGGATTGAAGGAAAAGAACGGGCCTTGGTCTCATTATAAAGAGGGAGAATACCAAGAGCCGTCCCTGTGACCGTTTGGAACCCGCCTTTGATGGAGGGGGCGTGGTAACGGGCGCGGTTGGGTTACCCACGTCCGTATTGATGGGAATCCCGGAATAAGGGGAACACGATCTCTGCTTCGACAAGACGTGCCAAGGAAACCGACTCGCTAAGTGCGCTGAGGTGATACAATAAAAACAATTCGAGTAAAGGCATGGTAATGGCGTGACGTCACGCCGCAAAATACGTCAGCAGATTTAACTTGTGTAAAATTATTCTCTCTATGGTGGTACGTGGAATTTATTCTTGTAGAGCCGGACACTATCCTGGTGTTCACAATCTTCTATAAATTATTCGGAGGAAGAACCCGCCTTGCAATGCCGAAGACAACATGCGCGCCGGACTCGTCGTCATTGAAGCCTGGTTCAGGGGCTACTGAGGGAGTTCCGGACTAGGGGGTGTCCGGATAGCCGAACTATCATCATCGGCCGGACTCCAAGACTATGAAGATACAAGATTGAAGACTACGTCCCGTGTCCAGATGGGACTTTCCTTGGCGTGGAAGGCAAGCTTGGCGATACGGATATGTAGATTTCCTACCATTGTAACCGACTCTGTGTAACCCTAGCCCTCTCCGGTGTCTATATAAACCGGATGGCTTTAGTCCATAGGACGAACAACAATCATACCATAGGCTAGCTTCTAGGGTTTAGCCTCCTTGATCTCGTGGTAGATCCACTCTTGTAACACACATCATCAATATTAATCAAGCAGGACGTAGGGTTTTACCTCCATCAAGAGGGCCCGAACCTGGGTAAAACATCATGGTGTCCCTTGTCTCCTGTTACCATCCGCCTAGACGCACAGTTCGGGACCCCCTACCCAAGATCCGCCAGTTTTGACACCGATAGGGAGCACCTTCTCTCTTTGTCAAGAAGAAGGATGGGACAAACCGATTGGTCCAAGACTACCGTCCTATAAACCAAGCTACCATTCAGAATAAGTATCCTCTTCCTCGGATCAATGATCTGTATGATCAACTGGCTGGTTCGTCAGTGTTCTCTAAACTCGACTTCAGGTTGGGTTACCACCATATCCGTGTTCGTGAAGAGGATATCCCAAAGACTGCCTTTGTGACTCGATATGGTTCATACGAGTACACCGTCATGTCTTTCGGCTTAACCAATGCTCCAGCCACCTTCTCTCGCCTGATGAACTATATATTCATGGATTACCTCGACAAGTTCGTCGTGGTTTATCTGGATGATATTCTGGTATTTTCCAAGAACGAAGAGGAACATGCTGAACATCTTCGTCTTGTGCTGGAAAAGCTACGAGAGCATCAAATTTATGCCAAGTTCTCCAAATGTGAATTCTGGCTTCCCAAAGTAACCTATCTCGGGCATGTCATCTCTAAGGATGGTATTGCCGTCAATCCTGAACGAGTTCAGGCTATCCTCGATTGGACTCCTCCGAAGAATGTCAAGCAAGTCAGAAGTTTTCTTGCACTCTCCAGTTATTGTCGTCGATTCGTCGAGAACTTCTCCAAGATTGCCAGGCCTCTGACTAACCTGTTGCATAAGGGCATCAAGTTCCAATGGACAAACAAATGTCAGGAAAGCTTCCAGGCACTCAAAGACAAGTTGACTTCTGCCCCAGTACTAGCTCCACCTGATACTAAGAAGGACTTCGTCATTTACTGCGATGCTTCTCGTCAAGGATTAGGCTGTGTCCTAATGCAGGAGTGCAAAGTGGTTGCTTATGCCTCTCGGCAATTGCGCCCTCACGAAGAGAACTACCCAGTTCACGACCTCGAACTTGCTGCTGTCATTCATGCACTGAAGCAGTGGCAACATTACCTTCTCGGTAATCGTTGCGAGATCTTCACCGACCACCAAAGTCTGAAGTATTTGTTTACTCAGCCAGACCTGAACCTCCGTCAGCAGAGATGGATGGAGATTGTTGCAGACTTTGACTTGGGTATTTCCTATACCCCAGCCAAGGCTAATGTAATGGCTGATGCCTTGAGCCGCAAGTCTTACTGCAACCACCTCCAGATTCACAAAGTTCAGCCCTCACTTGTTGAAGAATTCAGAAAGCTGAACCTCCATATTGTTCCTCCGGGTGCACTCGCTCCCCCTCCTGAGGAGTTTTGCAAGATGAATCTCTGTGTTGTTTCCCAGGGTTCCCTCTATACTCTGGCTGTCGAACCCGATCTCGTGAGCTCCATGAACACAATACAGGGTTATGACTCTGAAGCCCACAAGATTAAGCGCGACCTCAAAGAAGGAAAGCCCTCATTCTTCACTATTGCCGATGATGGCGCCTTGTACTTAAAAGGCCGCCTAGTGGTGCCGTGTAAGGAGAAGAACCTAAATATGACTCAGAAAGTTATGAAAGAAGCTCATGATACGCCTCTATGTATCCATCCTGGTAGTACAAAGATGTACCAGGACATTCGTCAAAGATTCTGGTGGTCTAACATGAAGCAAGACATTGCTCGCTATGTTGCTGAGTGTGACGTTTGCCGTCGTATCAAAGCAGAGCATCAAAGGCCTGCTGGAACTCTGCAACCTATCTCTATTCCCGAATGGAAATGGGACCATGTTGAAATGGACTTCGTCACCGGTTTTCCCAAATCGCAGAATGGTAATGATGCTATTCTTGTCGTCATTGACCGGCTTTCTAAGGTTGCACATTTTCTGGCTGTCAAAGAGACTATTACTGCTAGTCAGCTGGCAACCCTCTACATGTCCAGAATTGTCTCATTACATGGCATTCCACTGGTTATCAGTTCAGACCGTGGCAGTTTATTCACTTCTAGATTCCGGGCAAGTTTCCAAGAAGCTATGGAAACTCATTTGTCATTCAGTACTGCGTTTCATCTGCAGTCGCAAGGGCAAGTTGAACGTGTCAACCAAATTCTCGAAGACATGCTTCGAGCTTGTGTTATTTCCTTCAGCAAGAAATGGGAGGAATCTCTCCCGTATGCTGAGTTCTCTTATAATAATAGCTATCAAGCTAGTCTGAAGATGGCCCCCTTCGAAGTGTTATATGGACGAAAGTGCCGAACCCCTTTGAACTGGTCAGAAACTGGGGAACGTCCACTCTTCGGTCCGGATATTATCCAACATGCCGAAGAACAGGTCCGCATTATTCGCGAGAATCTCAAGACTCCTCAGTCGCGTCAGAAGAGTCAGTATGACCGTAAACATAAGGACATGGTCTATCAACCTGGCGGAAAGGCCTACCTTTGAGTTACACCAATGAAGGGTGCTCACCGCTTCGGGATCAAGGGCAAACTAGCTCCTCGCTATATTGGCCCATTCTCTATTCTCGAAAGGCGTGGAAAGGTGGCATACCAACTGGAACTTCCGCCAAACCTTTCTCAGGTTCACGATGTGTTCCACGTGTCACAGCTCCGCCGTTGCTTCAAGGACCCAATTCGAGGATTGGATCATGAAGTGCTCGAATTGCAACAGGACCTCTCCTATAAAGAGCATCCGGTCCGCATTCTCGACCAAGCTGAACGCCGCACACGTCAGAAGGCGATCAAGTTCCTCAAAGTTCAGTGGTCGCACCATTCTGAAGATGAAGCCACCTGGGAACGAGAGGATCGTCTGTGTGATGAATACCCCGCACTCTTTCCTTCTACCTCCTAAATCTCGGGACGAGATTTATTGTAGTGGAGGAGATTTGTAACGCCTGGATAATTATGCTACAGTAAAACTCTCCTAATGATGCCATGTCATCTACGTTACTATTGCTAATCAAGTGGTAGTTCAAAAGCATTGCAAATTCAAAAATGAATTAGCGACAAACACCCAAAGTTTTCAAAAGTCAAAACAAAAATGTTCGGGGGGTTGCCAAATATTACAATGGTAATTATGGTGAAGTAAACACATTTTTAGAAAATGCCTAATTACTTTAAAATGAAATAAAACAGAATAGGAATTAAATAAAAAGAAAAGTGAAAATAAAACAAAAGGAGAAACCCCCCTCCCCATTGGGCCAATCGGCCCAGCTGCTAGCCAGGCCGGTCCCAAACCGGCCAACCCACCCGCACGGCCACAGCCCCTGCCCCCTGGCCCGCAACCAACCTGGTCGGCCCAGCCAGTCCCGCTCCCCGCGCTGCACCCCCCTTCATGTTCCTCGGACGCGCGCCGCTATAGGGCGCTGTCGCCAACGGACCCGCTCACCGGCGTCGAGGTGGATAAGGACGCCGACGCCGCGCCCCCTCGGTCTCTCCTCCCACTCGCCCCCACTCTCCCCTCGGTCCCTGCGCCTTCCCCCCTCA
>NC_041393.1:289624633-289634337 GCF_002162155.2 Triticum dicoccoides | reverse complement strand
CATTCCCCACCACGCCCGAACACCGCCATGGACCCACCGCCATGAATCACGCGGCCACAGTCATCGCCTCGCCGCGCCTGCGTGTCCGTCATCACCGCCGTCGTCTTCCTCGTCGACCGGTGGCCTCAGCTGGAGCTGGGGAGCCCCGAATCAACGGATCCCCTTCGCCCACATCTCCGGCTGCCACGTTCTTCTTCATCTCCGGTGCCAGCCTCTGCTGCTACTAATCCGTCACAGGCCTACGTGTGAGTCGCACGGTGAGCCCTCCCGCCTCCTGCTCCTCCCCGTTATCTCCCGCACGCATTGTAGCTAGCTCGGTGTCGCGCCCGAGAGCTCACAGCCGCCGGTCGCTTCGCTGTCATGGCCATGGCCTCTATCGTGCTCGCCTGAGCGCGACATCATGCTCCTGATGCTCACAGGAGCCCAACACGCACGCGCACTCCCTCCCATGCCTCCTAGCATGTTTCCCGTCGGGGACCCGACTGCGTCGCCGCCCGCGCTCGTCGCCGGCAGCCGTCCGGTGACCCTTTGGTCCCGGGCTCATGCTGTTGTGCTCGCGCACGCGCGAAGGCTTCGCCCCGCCTTTCTAGTTACCCAATAGCACGCCGCGTCGCCCATCCCCCTCACGGCCGAACTCCGGCGTCCGCCCCTTCGTTCGCCGGCGATAGCTCCAGCGACCTTGGGACGAACCACCACCACCACTAGATGCGCCTATTCGCGCTTGTTCGAACGAGCCTAGGCGCGCACGGATCTGTGCCCTGTGCGCAAATTCCGGCGAACTCCGGCTGGTCGGCGCCGTGCTTTTGGTCGCCGGCGGCGAGAGCCTGCCCTACTGACCTGGCACCTCGGGTCCCACCACCTGGGCCACCGACTGGTGGGCCCAGGTCCCCCTGTTGACCAGTTGACTGAGTCAACTACTGACTGGGCCGCCCCTGTCTCACTGACCTATAGGCCCCACCTTAATAAACCAATAAAAATAAATAGATAATTTGCTAATTAATTAAATTAATTAATTAAACACTAACCTCTCACTGACTATCGGGCCCCACCTGCTAATTAGCCCATTTAGTTAGGTTAAACCCCCCCTGTTAGTGTCCTGACAATGACATGTGGGTCCTACTGGACCCACCTGTCTGGTTTGACTGGTCAACCGACCTGTTGACCTGCTGACATCACTGTGATGTCATGCCTGCATCATCATTCACTGTTTCGGATAATGTTGGATTTAAATAAATAATTAATATTAGAAAATGATTTAAATCTTTAGAAAATCATATCTTCTAATCCGTAACCCAGATGAAAATACTTTCTACATGAAAGTTGCTCAGAACAACGAGACGAATCCGGATACGCAGCCTGTTCGTCGACCACACATCCCTAACCTATTGGACTCGCAACTTTCCCCCTCCGGTACCTCTGCCCGCAAATGTGAAACACCGGGGATACTTTCCCGGATGTTTCCCCCCTTTGTCGGTATCACCTACTACCGCGATTGGGCACACCTAGCATCGTTACTTGTCATGTCATGCATCGATATGCATCTGTTTGCATTGTATTCATTGTTTCTTCCCCCTCTTCTCTCCGGTAGACTACGAGACCGTGTTGCTGCTGCCCAGTTCGACTACGGAGTTGACGACCCCTCCTTCTTGCCAGAGCAACCAGGCAAGCCCCCCCTTGATCACCAGATATCGCCTATTCTTCTCTATACTGCTTGCATTAGAGTAGTGTAGCATGTTACTTCTTTCCGTTAATCCTATTCTGATGCATAGCCTGTCATTGTTGCTACAGTCATTGATACCTTACCCGCAATCCTAAATGCTTAGTATAGGATGCTAGTTTATCATCATTGGCCCTACATTCTTGTCAGTCTACCTTGCTATACTATTGGGCCATGATCACTCGGGAGGTGATCACAGGTTTATACTATACATATATACATACTACAGATGGTGAGCAAAGTCGGGTCGGCTCGAGGAGTACCCGCGAGTGATTCACGGATTGGGAGCTGAAAGGACCTTTGTTCCGACGGCCCTCTGTGTGGATCTTTGTGGCGGAGCGACAGGGCGGGTTGAGACCACCTGGGAGACAGGTGGGCCTGGCCCTGGTCGGCGTTCGCGGTTATTTCATAATAACACGCTTAACGAGATCTTGGTATTTGATCTGAGTTTGGCCACTGGCCTATATGCAATAACCAACTACGCGGGAATAGTTATGGGCACTCGACGTCGTGGTATCAGCCGAAGCCTTCTTGACGTCAGCGACGGAGCGGCGCGCGCCGGATTGGACCGCGTAACGTGACTTCCTTTGTAATGGAGGTTGCTAGGTCTTCTTCCGGCCGTCCTCGCAACGTGCAGGTGTGCAATGGGCTATGGGCCCAGACCCCTGCGCGCATAGCATTTAGACCGGCGGGCTGACCTCTCTGTTGTGCCTAGGTGGGGCTGCGACGTGTTGATCTACCGAGGCCGGGCATGACCCAGGAAAGTGTGTCCGGCCAAATAGGATCGAGCGTGTTGGGTTATGTGGTGCACCCCTGCAGGGAAATTAATCTATTCGAATAACCGTGTCCCTCGGTAAAAGGACGACCCGGAGTTGTACCTTGACCTTATGACAACTGGAACCGGGTACTTAATAAAACACACCCAGACAAGTTCCACAGACAACCCGGTGATCGCTTTTCCATAGGGCGACGAGGGGAGGATCGCCGGGTAGGATTATGCTATGCGATGCTACTTGGAGGACTTCAATCTACTCTCTTCTACATGCTGCAAGACGGAGGCTGCCAGAAGCGTAGTCTTCGATAGGACTAGCTATCCCCCTCTTATTCTGGCATTCTGCAGTTCAGTCCACTGATATGGCCTCCTTACACATATACCCATGCATATGTAGTGTAGCTCCTTGCTTGCGAGTACTTTGGATGAGTACTCACGGTTGCTTTGCTCCCTCTTTTCCCTCGTTTTCCTCTTCTTCTCGGATGCCGCAACCAGACGTTGGAGCCTAGGATCCAGACGCCACCGTCGACGACGACTACTACTCTGGAGGTGCCTACTACTACGTGCAAGCCGCTGACGACGACCAGGAGTAGTTTAGGAGGATCCCAGGCAGGAGGCCTGCACCTCTTTCGATCTGTATCCCAGTTTGTGCTAGCCTTCTTAAGGCAAACTTGTTTAACTAATGTCTGTACTCAGATATTGTTGCTTCCGCTGACTTGTTTATGTCGAGCACTTGTATTCGAGCCCTCGAGGCCCCTGGCTTGTAATATGATGCTTATATGACTTATTTATTTTTAGAGTTGTCTTGTGATATCTTCCTGTGAGTCCCTGATCTTGATCGTACACATTTGCGTGCATGATTAGTGTACGATTGAATCGGGGGCGTCACATACACACTCTCACCCTTCCACCATTGCTAGCCTCTCTAGTACCGCGCAACTTTCGCCGGTACCATAAACCCACCATAGACCTTCCTCAAAACAGCCACCATACCTACCTATTATTGTTGGAAATATGCCCTAGAGGCAATAATAAATTAGTTATTATTATATTTCCTTGTTCATGATAATCGTTTATTATCCATGCTATAATTGTATTGATAGGAAACTTAGATACATGTATGGGTACATAGACAACACCATGTCCCTAGTAAGCCTCTTATTGACTAGCTCATTGATCAATAGATGGTTATGGTTTCCTGACCATGGACATTGGATGTCATTGATAACGGGATCACATCATTAGGAGAATGATGTGATGGACAAGACCCAATCCTAAGCCTAGCACAGAGATCGTGTAGTTCGTGTGCTTAAGCTTTTCTAATGTCAAGTATCATTTCCTTAGAGCATGAGATTGTGCAACTTCCGGATACCGTAGGAAAGCTTTGGGTGTACCAAACGTCACAACGTAACTGGGTGGCTATAAAGGTGCACTACGGGTATCTCCGAAAGTGTCTGTTGGGTTGGCACGAATCAAGACTGGGATTTGTCACTCCTGTTGACGGAGAGGTATCTCTGGGCCCACTCGGTAGGACATCATCATAATGTGCACAATGTGACCAAGGGTTTGATCACGGGATGATGTGTTACGGAACGAGTAAAGAGACTTGCCGGTAACGATATTGAACAAGGTATCGGGATACCGACGACCGAATCTCGGGCAAGTACAATACCGCTAGACAAAGGGAATTGAATACGGGATTGATCGAATCCTCGACATCGTGGTTCATACGATGAGATCATCGTGGAACATGTGGGAGCCAACATGGGTATCCAGATCCCGCTGTTGGTTATTGACTAGAGAACGTCTCGGTCATGTCTGCATGGTTCCCGAACCCGTAGGGTCTACACACGTAAGGTTCGATGACGCTAGGGTTATAAAGGAAGTTTGTTTGTGGTTACCAAATGTTGTTCGGAGTCCCGGATGAGATCCCGGACGTCACGAGGAGTTCCGGAATGGTCCGGAGGTAAAGATTTATATATGGGAAGTCCTGTTTTGGTCACCGGAAAAGTTTTGGGTTTTATCGGTAACGTACCGGGACCACCGGGAGGGTCCCGGGGGTCCACCAAGTGGGGCCACCATCCCCGGAGGGCTGCATGGGCCAAGTGTGGGAGGGGACCAGCCCTAGGTGGGCTGGTGCGCCCCCGCACAAGGGCCCAAGGCGCCTAGGGTTTGGGGAGGGGGGCGCACCCACCTTTCTTGGGGGGCAAGTTTCCCCTCTCCCCCCCTTGGCCGCCCCCCTAGATGGGATCTAGGGCTGGCCGCCGCCCCTAGGGGTGGAACCCTAGGTGGGGGCGCAGCCCCCCTCTCCCCCTATATATAGTGGAGGCAAAGGGGCAGCCCAACACACGAAGTTCTTCTCCTGTTGGCGCATCCCTACCTCTCTTTCTCCTTGTCTCTCGCGGTGCTTGGCAAAGCCCTACTGGATTACCACGCTCATCCATCACCACCATGCCGTTGTGCTGCTTCTGGATGGAGTCTTCCCCAACCTCTTTCTCTCTCCTTGCTGGATCAAGGCATGTGAAACGTCACCGGGCTGTACGTGTGTTGAACGCGGAGGTGCCGTCCGTTCGGCACTAGGATCTCCGGTGATTTGGATCACGACGAGTACGACTCCTTCAACCCCATTCTCTTGAACGCTTCCGCTTAGCAATCTACAAGGGTATGTAGATGCACCCCCCTCTCACTCGTTGCTAGTCTCTCCATAGATAGATCTTGGTGACACGTAGGAATTTTTTTGAATTTCTGCTACGTTCCCCAATAGTGGCATCATGAGCTAGGTCTATTGCGTAGATTCTTTGCACGAGTAGAACACAAAGTAGTTGTGGGTGTTGATATTGTTCAATATGCTTACCGTTACTAGTCCAATCTTGTTTCAATGGTATTGTGGGATGAAGCGGCCCGGACCGACCTTACACGTACTCTTACGTGAGACAGGTTCCATCGACTGACATGCACTTGTTGCATAAGGTGGCTAGCGGGTGCCAGTCTCTCCCACTTTAGTCGGAACGGATTCGATGAAAAGGGTCCTTATGAAGGGTAAATAGCAATTGGCATATCACGTTGTGGTTTTGCATAGGTAAGAAACGTTCTTGCTAGAAACCCATAGCAGCCACGTAAAACATGCAAACAACAATTAGAGGACGTCTAACTTGTTTTTGCAGGGTATGCTATGTGATGTGATATGGCCAAAAAGGAATGTGATGAATGATATGTGATGTATGAGATTGATCATGTTCTTGTAATAGGAATCACGACTTGCATGTCGATGAGTATGACAACCGGCAGGAGCCATAGGAGTTGTCTTTATTTACTGTATGACCTGCGTGTCATTGTACAACGCCATGTAATTACTTTACTTTATTGCTAACCGGTAGCCATAGTAGTAGAAGTAATAAGTTGGCGAGACAACTTCATGGAGACACGATGATGGAGATCATGATGATGGAAATCATGGTGTCATGCCGGTGACGATGATGATCATGCATGGAGCCCCGAAGATGGAGATCAAAAGGAGCAAAATGATATTGGCCATATCATGTCATTTTTTGATTGCATGTGATGTTTATCATGTTTATGCATCTTATTTTCTTAGAACAACAGTAGTAAATAAGATGATCCCTCATTAAAATTTCAAGAAAGTGTCCCCCCTAACTGTGCACCGTTGCGAAAGTTCGTCGTTTCGAAGCACCACGTGATGATCGGGTGTGATAGATTCTAATGTTCACATACAACGGGTGTAAGCCAGATTTACACATGCGAAACACTTAGGTTAACTTGACGAGCCTAGCATGTACAAACATGGCCTCAGAACACAAGAGACCGAAAGGTCGAGCATGAGTCGTATGGTGGATACGATCAACATGAAGATGTTCACCGATGATGACTAGTCCGTCTCACGTGATGATCGGACACGGCCTAGTTGACTCAGATCATGTAATTACTTAGATGACTGGAGGGATGTCTATCTGAGTGGGAGCTCATAAGATGAACTTAATTATCCTGAACATAGTAAAAAACCCTTTGCAAATTATGTCATAGCTTGCACTTTAGTTCTACTGTTTTAGATATGTTCCTAGAGAAAATATAGTTGAAAGTTGACAGTAGAAATTATGCGGACAGTAGAAGGCTTATGTCCTTAATGCACCGCTCGGTGTGCTGGACATCGAACGTGGTCTATGAATGTTGCGAACATCTGACATACACGTTTTGATGACTACATGATAGTTCGGTAATGTTAAATGGTTTAGAATTGAGGCACCGAAGACATTTTTGAAATATCACAGAACATATGAGATGTTCCAAGAGCTGAAATTGGGATTTCAGGCTCGTGCCCACGTCAAGAGGTATGAGACCTCCGACGAGTTTTCTAGCCTACAAACTAAGGGAGAAGATCTCAATCGTTGAGCTTGTACTCAGATTGTCTGGGTACAACAATCACTTGAGTCGAGTGGGAGTTAATCTTCCAGATGAGATAGTGATGTTTCTCCAAAAGACATTGCCACCAAGCTACTAGAGCTTCGTGATGAACTATAACATAACAGGGATAGATATGATGATCCTTGAACTATTCACGATGTTTGACACCACGAATGTAGAAATCAAGAAGGAGCATCAATTATTGATGGTTAGTGAAACCACTAGTTTCAAGAAGGGCGAGGGCAAGAAGGGGTACTTCATGAAACGGCAAATCAGTTGCTGCTCTAGTGAAGAAACCCAAGGTTGAACCCAAACCTGAGACTAAGTGCTTCTGTAATGAGAGGAACGGACACTGAAGCAGAATTACCGTAGATACTTGGTAGATGAGAAGGCTGGCAATGTCGATAGAAGTATATTGGATATACATGATGTTAATGTGTACTTTACTAGTACTCCTAGTAGCACCAGGGTATTAGATACCGGTTCGGTTGCTAAGTGTTAGTAACTCGAAATAAAAGGCTATGGAATAAACGGAGACTAGCTAAAGGTGAGCTGACGATATGTGTTGGAAGTGTTTCCAAGGTTGATGTAATCAAGCATCGCACGCTCTCTCTACCATCGAGATTGGTGCTAAACCCGAATAGTGTTATTTGGTGTTTGCGTTGAGCATAGACATGATTGGATTATGTCTATCCCAATGCGGTTATTCATTTAAGGAGAATAATGGTTACTCTATTTATTTGAATAATACCTTCAATGGTCTTACACCTAAAAGAATGGTTTATTGAATCTCGATCGTAGTGATACACATTTTCATGACAAAAGATATAAGATAGTAATGATGGTACCACTTACTTGTGGCACTGCCATGTAAGTCATATTGGTATAAAACGCATGAAGAAGCTCTATGTTGATGGATCTTTGGACTCACTCGTTTTTGAAAAGTTTGAGACATGCGAACCATGTCTATTGGTGTATACGCATGAAGAAACTCCATACAGATGGATTGTTTGGACTCACTTGATTTTGAATCACTTGAGATATGCAAATCATACCACATGGGCAATATGACTGAAAAGCCTCGTTTTCAGTAAGATGGAACAAGATAGCAACTTGTTGGAAGTAACACATTTTGATGTGTGTAGTCCAATGAGTGCTGAGGCATGCAATGAATATCGTTATGTTCCTACTTCACAAATGATTCGAGTAGATGCTGAGTATATTTGCTTGATGAAACACAAGTCTGAATTATTGAATGGTTCAAGTAATTTCAGAGTGAAGTTGGCGATCATTGTGACAAGCAGATAAAATGTCTATGATATGATCATAGAGATGAGTATCTGAGTTACGAGCTTTGGCACGCAATTAAGACATTGTGGAAATTATTTCACAATTAATACCACCTAGAACAGCATAGTGTGATGGTGTGTCCGAACATCATAGTTGCACCCTATTGGATATGGTGCGTAACATGATGTCTCTTATCGAATTACCACTATCGTTCATGGGTTAGGCATTAGAGACAACCACACTCACTTTAATAGGGCACCACCTAATTCCGTTGAGACGACACCGTTTGAACTATGGTTTGGAGAAACCTAAGTTGTCGTTTCTTGAAAGTTTGGGGCTGCGACGCTTATGTGAAAAAGTTTCAGGTTGATAAGCTCGAACCCAAAGCGGATAAAATGCATCTTCATAGGACACCCAAAACAGTTGGGTATACCTCCTATTTCAGATCCGGAAGCAAAAGGATTGTTCCTTGAATTGGGTCCTTTCTCGAGGAAAAGTTTCTCTTGAAAGAATTGAGTGGGAGGATGGTGGAGACTGGATGAGGTTGTTGAACCATCACTTCAACTAGTGTGTAGCAGGGCACAGGAAGTTGTTCCTGTGGCACCTACACCAATTGAAGTAGAAGCCGATGATAGTGATCATAATGCTTCGGATCAAGTCACTGCCAAACCTCGTAGGACGACAAGGATAGGTACTGCTTCAGAGTGGTACGGTAATCCTGTCTTGGAGGTCATGTTGCTAGACAACAATGCACCTACGAGCTATGGAGAAGCGATGGTGGGCCCGGATTTCGACGAATGGCTCGAGGCCATAAAATTTGAGAGAGGATCCATGACTTTGGAAGAAATACTTGATGGTCGTAAGGCCGTTGGATACAGATGGATTTTAAAAGGAAGACAGACAATGATGGTAAGTATCACCATTAAGAAAGCTCGACTTGTCGTTAAGATGTTTTCCGACAAGTTCAAGGAGTTGACTACGATGAGACTTTCTCACTCGTAGCAATGCTAAGAGTCTGTTGGAATTATATTAGCAATTACTGCATGATTTATGAAATCTTGCAGATAGGATGTCAAAACATTGTTTCCTCGACGATATCCTTGAGGAAAGGTTGTATGTGATACAACCCGAAGGTTTTGTCAATCATGAAGAACACTAATAAATATGCAAAGCTCCAGCAATACTTCTAAGGACTGGATTGTACGCTTTGATGAGATGATCAAAGATTTTTGGTTTATACAAAGTTTATGAGAAACTTGTATTTCCAAAGAAGTGAGTGGGAGCACTATAGAATTTCTGATGAGTATATGTTGTTGACATATTGTTGATCAGAAATGATGTAGAATTTCTGGAAAGCATATAGGGTTATTTGAAAAGTTTTTTTCAATAGAAAACCTAGAATAAGCTGCTTGAACATTGAGCATCAAGATCTATGAGGATAGATCAAAAACGCTAAATGGTACTTTCAAATGAGCACATACCTTGACATGATCTTGAAGGTGTTCA
>NC_041393.1:289555006-289624537 GCF_002162155.2 Triticum dicoccoides | reverse complement strand
GTGTTTTTCAATAGAAAACCTAGAATAAGCTGCTTGAACATTGAGCATCAAGATCTATGAGGATAGATCAAAAACGCTAAATGGTACTTTCAAATGAGCACATACCTTGACATGATCTTGAAGGTGTTCAAGATGGATCAGTCAAAGAAGGAGTTCTTGCCTGAGTTGTAAGGTATGAAGTTAAGAGTTAAAGCTCGACCACGGCAGAAGAGAGAGAAAGGACGAAGGTCGTCCCCTATGCTTCAGACGTAGGCTCTATAGTATGCTATGCTGTGTACCGCACCGGAAGTGTGCCTTGCCATCAGTCAGTCAAGGGGTACAAGAATGATCCAGGAATGGATCATTGGACATCAGTCAAAATTGTCCTTGGAGTAAATAAAGGACATGTTTCTCGATTATGGAGGTGATAAAGAGTTCGGCGTAAAGGGTTACGTCGATGCAAGCTTTAACACCTATCCGAATGACTCTGAGTAGCAAACCGGATACGTATAGTGGAGCAACCATTTGGAATAGCTCCAAGTGGAGCGTGGAAGCAACATTTACAATATGACCTAGAGATTTGCGAAGTACATATGGATCTGAATGTTGCAGACCCGTTGACTAAAACCTCGCTCACAAGAAAAACATGATCAAACCCCAGAACTCATTGAGTCTTAATCACATGATGATGTGAACTAGTTTAGTGACAGTAGTAAACTCTTTGGATGTTGGTCACATGGCGATGTGACCTGTGAGTGTTAACCACATGGCGATGTGAACTACATTATTGACTCTAGTGCAAGTGGGAGACTGTTGGAAATATGCCCTAGAGGAAATAATAAATTAGTTATTATTATATTTCCTTGTTCATGATAATCGTTTATTATCCATGCTATAATTGTATTGATAGGAAACTTAGATACATGTGTGGGTACATAGACAACACCATGTCCTTAGTAAGCCTCTTATTGACTAGCTCGTTGATCAATAGATGGTTACGGTTTCCTGACCATGGACATTGGATGTCATTGATAACGGGATCACATCATTAGGAGAATGATGTGATGGAAAAGACCCAATCCTAAGCCTAGCACAGAGATCGTGTAGTTCGTATGCTAAAGCTTTTCTAATGTCAAGTATCATTTCCTTAGACCATGAGATTGTGCAACTCCCGGATACCGTAGGAATGTTTTGGGTGTACCAAATGTCACAACGTAACTTGGTGGCTATAAAGGTGCACTACGGGTATCTCCGAAAGTGTCTGTTGGGTTGGCACGAATCAAGACTGGGATTTGTCACTCCGGTTGACGGAGAGGTATCTCTGGGCCCACTCGGTAGGACATCATCATAATGTGCACAATGTGACCAAGGGTTTGATCACGGGATGATGTGTTATGGAACGAGTAAAGAGACTTGCCGGTAACGAGATTGAACAAGGTATCGGGATACCGATGATCGAATCTCGGGAAAGTACAATACCGCTAGACAAAGGGAATTGAATACGGGATTGATCGAATCCTCGACATCGTGGTTCATACGATGAGATCATCGTGGAACATGTGGGAGCCAACATGGGTATCCAGATCCCACTGTTGGTTATTGACCGGAGAACATCTCGGTCATGTCTGCATGGTTCCCGAACCCGTAGGGTCTACACACTTAAGGTTCGATGACGCTAGGGTTAAAAGGAAGTTTGTATGTGGTTACCAAATGTTGTTCGGAGTCCCGGATGAGATCCCAGACGTTAGGAGGAGTTCCGGAATGGTCCGGAGGTAAAGATTTATATATGGGAAGTCCTGTTTTGGACACCAGAAAAGTTTCAGGTTTTATCGGTAACGTACCGGGACCACCGGGAGGGTCCCAGGGGTCCACCAAGTGGGGCCACCATCCCCGGAGGGCTGCATGGGCCATGTGTGGGAGGGAACCAGCTCCAGGTGGGCTGGTGCACCCCCCACAAGGGCCCAAGGCGCCTAGGGTTTGGGGAGGGGGGCGCACCCACCTTTCTTGGGGGGCAGGTTTCCCCTCCCCCCCCTTGGCCGCTCCCCTAGATGGGATCTAGGACTGGCCGCCGCCCCTAGGGGTGGAACCCTAGGTGGGGGCGCAGCCCCCCTCTCCCCCTATATATAGTGGAGGCAAAGGGGCAGCCCAACACACGAAGTTCTTCTCCTGTTGGTGCAGCCCTACCTCTCTTTCTCCTTGTCTCTCGCGGTGCTTGGCGAAGCCCTGCTGGATTACCACGCTCCTCCATCACCACCACGCCATTGTGCTGCTGCTGGATGGAGTCTTCCCCAACCTCTCCCTCTCTCCTTGCTGGATCAAGGCATGGGATACGTCACCGGGTTGTACGTGTGTTGAACGCGGAGGTGCCGTCCGTTCGGCACTAGGATCTCCGGTGATTTGGATCACGACGAGTACGACTCCTTCAACCCCGTTCTCTTGAACGCTTCTGCTTAGCGATCTACAAGGGTATGTAGATGCACTCCCCTCTCACTCGTTGCTAGTCTCTCTGTAGATAGATCTTGGTGACATGTAGGATTTTTTTTTAATTTCTGCTACGTTCCCCAACAATTATGGCATTTCCATAGTCATGCCGAGATATATTGCCATGCAACTTTCTACCTTCCGTTTATTATGACACACTTCATCATTGTCATATTGCTTTGCATGATCATGTAGTTGACATCGTATTTGTGGCAAAGCCACCTTTCATAAATTCTTTCATACATGTCACTCTTGATTCATTGCACATCCCGGTACACCGCCGGAGGCATTCATATAGAGTTATATTTTGTTCTAAGTATCGAGTTGTAATTGTTGAGTTATAAGTAAATAAAAGTGTGATGATCTTCATTATTAGAGCATTGTCCCATGTGAAGAAAGGATGATGGAGACTATGATTCCCGCACTAGTCGGGATGAGACTCCGGACGGAAAAAAATATAAAAGAGGCCAAAGAAGCCCATCAAAAAAATGAGAGAAAAAGAGAGAAGGGACAATGTTACTATCCTTTTTCCACACTTGTGCTTCCAAGTAGCATCATGATCTTGATTACAGAGAGTCTCCTATGATGTCACTTTCATATGCTAGTGGGAATTTTCATTATAGAACTTGGCTTTTATATTGCAATGATGGGCTTCCTCAATTTGCCCTAGGTCTTCGTGAGCAAGCGAGTTGGATGCACACCCACTTAGTTTTCTTTTGAGCTTTCATAAACTTATAGCTCTAGTGCATCCGTTGCATGGCAACCCCTAGTCACTCACATTGATATCTATTGATGGGCATCTCCATAGCCCGTTGATACGCCTAGTTGACGTGAGACTATCTCCTTCTTTTTGTCTTCTCCACAACCACCATATTCTATTCCACCTATAGTGCTATGTCCATGGCTCATGCTCATGTATTGCGTGAATGTTGAAAAAGTTTGAGAACATCAAAAGTATGAAACAATTGCTTGGATTGTCATCAGGTCCATGATTTGAATATTTTGTGTGATGAAGATGGAGCATAGACAGACTATATGATTTCGTAGGGATAAGCTTTCTTTGGCCATGTTATTTTGAGAAGACATAATTGCCTTGTTAGTATGCTTGAAGTATTATTGTTTTTATGTCAATATTAAACTTTTATTTTGAATCTTATGGATCTAAGCATTCATGCCACAATAAATAAAGTTACATGGATAAATATGTTAGGTAGCATTCCACATCAAAAATCTGTTTTCATCATTTACCTACTCGAGGACGAGCAGGAATTAAGCTTGGGGATGCTTGATACGTCTCCGACATATATATTATTTTTGATTGTTCCATGCTATTATATTATCTGATTTGGATGTTTTATATGCATTAATATGATATTTTATATTATTTTTGGGACTAACCTATTAACCTAGAGCCGAGTGCTAGTTCCTGTTTTCTCCTTGTTTTTTGAGTTTCATAGAAAAGGATTACCAAACGGAATGAAACCTTCACGATGATTTTTCTTGGACCAGAAGACAACCAGGAGACTTGGAGATGAAGTCGGAGGAGCCACGAGGCGGCCACAAGGACGGAGGGCGCGCCCAGGGGGTAGGGAGCACCCCCCACCCTTGTGCCCCTCCCCGTGACCCTCCTGACATAATTCTTTCACCTGTATAATCCCATATATCCCCAAACCACCAGAAGCATCCACAAAAACTCTTTTCCACCGCCGCAACCTTCTGTACCTGTGAGATCCCATCTAGGGACCTTTTCCGGCACCTTGCCGGAGGGGGATTCGATCACATATGGCTTCTACATCAACTTTATTACCCTTACGATGAAGCGTGAGTAGTTTACCACAGACCTACAGGTCCATAGCTAGTAGCTAGATGGCTTCTTCTCTCTCTTTGATTCTCAATACCATGTTCTGCTCGATGTTCTTGGGGATCTATTTGATGTAATACTTTTTGCGGTGTGTTTGCCGAGATCCGATTAATTGTGGATTTATTATTAGCTTATCTATGAATATTATTTGAATCTTCTCTGAATTCTTATATGCATAATTTGATACCTTTGTAATTCTCTTCGAACTATCGGTTTGGTTTGGCCAACTAGATTGGTTTTTCTTGCAATGGGAGAAGTGCTTAGATTTGGGTTCAATCTTGCGGTGTCCTTTCCCAGTGACAGTAGGGGCAGCAAGGCACATATTGTATTGTTGCCATCGAGGATAAAAAGATGGGATTTTCATCATACTACTTGAGTTAATTCCTCTACATCATGTCATCTTACTTAATGCGTACTCTGTTCTTTATGAACTTAGTAGTCTAGATGCATGCCGGATAGTGGTCGATGTGTGGAGTAATAGTAGTAGATGCAGAATCGTTTTGGTCTACTTGACACAGACGTGTTGCCTATATTCATGATCATGGCCTTAAATATCATCATAACTTTGCGCTTTTCTATCAATTGTCTGGCAGTAATTTGTTCACCCATCGTATTATTTTCTATCTTGAGAGAAGCCTCTAGTGGCCCCCGGGTCTATTTTCCATTATATTAGTTTCTGATCTACAATTTTGCAATCTTTTACTTTCCGATCTATTAACCAAAAATACCCAAAATATTTACTTTATCATTTATCTATCTCTATCAGACCTCACTTTTGCAACTAACCGTGAAGGGATTGACAACCCCTTTATCACGTTGGGTGCAATTTGTTTGATTGTTTGTGCAGGTATTCGGTGATTTGTGCGTTGTCTCCTACTGGATTGATACCTTGGTTCTCAAACTAAGGGAAATACTTATCTCTACTTTGCCGCATCACCCTTTCCTCCTCAAGGGAAAAACTAACACAAGCTCAAGAAGTAGATACGTCCATGACGCGATGATGCAGATCAAGGTGTTGAGCCGATGACTATGGAGATCATGACGATGCTTTGGAGATGGAGATTAAAATCACAAGATGATGATGGCCATATCATGTCACATATTTTGAGTGCATGTGATGTTTTCTTTTATGCATCTTATTTTGCTTAGAACGATGGTAGCATTATAAGATGATCCCTTCACTAAATTTTAAGATATAAGTGTTCTCCACGAGTATGCACCGTTGCGAAAGTTTGTCATTTCAAGACACCACGTGATGATCGGGTGTGATAGACTCTACGTTCACATTCAAAGGGTGTAACACAGTTTTGCACATGCAGAATACTTGGATTAAACTTGACGATCCTAGCATGTATAGACATGGTCTCGGAACACTGGAGACCGAAAGGTCGAACATGAGTCATATAGTAGATATGATCAATATAGAGATGTTCACCATTGATGACTACCCCATCTCACATGATGATCGGACATGGGTTAGTTGATTTGGATCATGTATCACTTAAATAACTTGAGGGATGTTAATTTAAGTCAGAGTTCATTAGTAATGTGATTAATTGAACTTAAATTTATCATGAACTTAGTCTTAATAGTTTTTTGCATACCTATGTTGTAGATCAATAACTCGCAATATAGCTCCCCTATTTTTGTTATGTTCCTAGAGAAAAATAAGTTGAAAGATGATTGTAGCAATGATGCGGACTGGGTCCATGATCTGAGGATTATCCTCACTGCCACACAGAAGAATTATGTCAAGATGCTTCGCTAGGTGACAGACCTATTGCGGAAGAAGATGCAGACGTTATGAACCTTTTGCAAGCTCGATATGATGACTACTTAATAGTTTAGTGCACCATGCTTTACGGCTTAGAACCGGTACTTCAAAAACATTTTGAACGCCATGAAGCATATGAGATGTTCCAAGAGCTAAAATTGGTATTTCAGACTCACGCCCGTGTCGAGAGGTATGAGACCTCTGACAAGTACTTTGCCTACAAGATGGAGGAGAATAGCTCAGCCAGTGAGCATGTGCTCAGAATGTTCGGGTACTGCAATCGCTTGAATCAAGTGGGAGTTAATCTTCTAGATAAGATAGTGATTGGCAGAGTTCTCTAGTCACTATCACCAAGATACTAGAACTTCGTGATGAACTATAATATGCAAGGGATGACGAAAATGATTCCCGAGCTCTTCGCGATGCTGAAATCGATGAAGGTAGAAATCAAGAAGGAGCATCAAGTGTTGATGGTTAACAAGACCACTAGTTTCAAGAAAAAAAGGCAAAGGGGAAGAAAGGGAACTTCAAGAAGAATGGCAAGCAAGTTGCCAATGCCGTGAAGAAGCCCAAAGATGGACCCAAGCTTGAAATTGAGTGCCTCTACTGCAAAGGAAATGGTCACTAGAAACGGAACTGCCCCAAATACTTGGCGAATAAGAAGGATGGCAAAGTGAACAAAGGTATATTTGATATACATGTTATTGATGTCTGCCTTACTAGTATTAATAGTAGCCCCTGGGTATTTGATACCGGTTTAGTTGCTAAGATCAGTAACTCGAAACAAGAGTTGCAGAATAAATAGAGACTAGTTAAGGGCAAGGTGACGATGTGTGTTGGAAGTGATTCCAAGGTTGATACGATCACCATCGCACACTCCCTCTACCTTCAGGATTAGTTTTGAACCTAAATAAATGTTATTTGGTGTTTGTGTTGAGCATGAATATGATTTGATCATGTTTATTGCAATACGGTTATTCATTTAAGTCAAAGAATATTGGTTATTCTATTTACATGAATAAAACCTTCTATGGTCATACATACAATGTGAATGGTTTATTGAATCTCGATCATAGTGATACACGTATTCATAATATTGATACCAAAAGATGCAAAGTTGATAATGTAGTGCAACATACTTGTGGCACTGCCATTTAGGTCATGCATATTGGTGTAAAGCGCACGAAGAAACTCCATGCATATGGGATTTCGGAATCACTTGATTATGAATCATTTGACACTTGTGAACCATGCCTCATGGGCAGATGCTAAAACTCCATTCTCCGAAACAATGGACCGAGCTAATGAATTATTGGAAATAATACATACCGATGTATGTGGTCCGATGAGTGTTGAAGCACGCGGCAGGTATTGTTATATTCTGACCTTCACAGGGTATATCTACTTTATGAAACACAAGTCCGAAACATTTGAAAAGTTTCAAAGAATTTTAGAGTGAAGTGGGAATCATCGTAACAAGAAAATAAAGTTTCTATGATCTAACCGTGGAGGCAAATATTTGAGTTACGAGTTTGGCCTTCATTTAAAACAATGTGGAATAGTTGCACAACTCAAGCCACAATGTAATTGTGTGTCTGAACGTCGTAACCGTACTTTATTTTTAGATATGGTGCGATCTATGATGTCTCTTACCAATTTACCACTATCATTTTGGGGTTCTGCATTAGAGACAGCCGCATTCATGTTAAATAGGGCACCGTCTAAATCCGTTGAGTCGACACTGTATGAATTATGATTTTTCAAGAAACCTAAGTTGTCATTTCTTAAAGTTTGGGGATGTGATGCTTATGTCAAAAGGCTTCAGCCTAATAAGCTCGAACCTAAATTGGAGAAGTGCGTTTTCATAGGATACCCTAAAGAAACTATTGGGTACACCTTCTACCACAGATCCGAAGGCAAGATCTTTGTTGCTAAGAATGGGTCATTTCTAGAGAGGAGTTTTCTCTCAAAAGAAGTGAGTGGGAGGAAAGTTGATGAGGTAGGTATTGAGGGAGTCCTACATTATGGGGTCCTCGGGGAGCCGGCCTATGTGATATGGGCCGGGATGATGGGCCATGTAGATACAAGATAGAAGGCCTTCCCCCGTGTCCGGATGGGACTCTCCTTTGCGTGGATGACAAGCTTGGCATCCAGATGTGTAGTTTCCTTCATCTGGAAACCGACTTTGTATGACTCTAGTCCCCTCCATTGTCTATATAAACCAGAGGGTTTAGTCGGTAGATACGATCATATAGGCTAGACATCTAAGGTTTAGCCATTACGATCTCGAGGTAGATTAACTCTTGTAACCCCTATACTCATCAAAGTCAATCAAGCAGGAAGTAGGGTATTACCTCCATTAAGAGGGCCCGAACCTGGGTAAACATGTGGTCCCATGCCTCCTGTTACCTTTGATCCTTAGACGCACAGTTCGGGACCCCCTACCCGAGATCTGCCAGTTTTGACAGCGATAGGTGTATCTTCTTTCAAATTGGAAAGTAGTACATCAGAGAAAGTTGTTCCCGTGATGCCAACACCAACTAGAGAGGAAGCAAATGATGATGATCATGAAACTTCAATCAAGTGACTACTGAACCTCATAGGTCGACCAGAACACGTTCCGCACCAGAGTGGTACGACAATCCTGTCTTGGAAGTCATGTTTATTGGATAACAACGAACCTACAAACTATGAAGAAACTATGATGAGCCCAAATTCCAAAGAATGGCTTGAGGCCATGAAATCTGAGATAGGATCCATGTATGAGAACAAAGTGTGGACATTGGTGGATTTTCCCTATAATTGGCAAGGCATAAAGAATAAATGGATCTTTAAGAGGAAGACGAATGCTGACGGTAATATAACTATCTATCTACAAAGCTCGACTTGTTGCAAAAGGTTTTCAACAAGTTCAAGGGGTTGACTACGATGAGACTTTCTCACCCGTAGCGATGCTTAAGTCTATCCGAATCATGTTAGCAATTGCCGCATTTTATGATTATGAAATCTGGGAAATGGATGTCAAAAACTTGCATTCCTTAGCAGGTTTCTTGAGGAAGGGTCGCATATGATGCAACTGGAAGTGTTTTGTCGATCCTAAAGGTGCTAACAAAGTGTGCAAGCTCTAGCGATCCATGTATGGACTGGTGCAAGCATCTCGGAGTTGGAATATATGCTTTGATGAGGTGATCAAAGCATATGGTTTTATACAGACTTATGGTGAAGCCTATGTTTACAAGTAAGTGAGTGGGAGCTTTGTAGCATTTCTGATATTATATGTGGATGACATATTACTGATTGGAAATGATATAGAATTTCTGGATAGCATAGAAGGATACTTGAATGAGAATTTTTCAATGAAAGACCTCGGTGAAGCTACTTACATATTGGGCATCAAAATCTATGGAGATAGATCAAGACGCTTAATAGGACTTTCACAAAGCACATACCTTGACAAGATTTTGAAGAAGTTCAAAATGAATCATTCAAAGAAAGGGTTCTTGCCTGTGTTGCAATGTGTGAAGTTGAGTAAGACTCAAAACCCGACCATGGTAGAAGATAGAGAGAGAATGAAAGTCATTCCCTATGCCTCAGCCATAGGGTCTATAAGGTATGCCATGCTGTGTACCAAACCTGTTGTGTACCTTGCCATGAGTTTGGCAAGGGGGTATAGTAGTGATACATGAGTAGATCACTGGACAACAGTCACAATTATCCTTAGTTACCTAAGATGACTAAGGAGATATTTCTTGATTATGGAGGTAATAAAGACTTCATTGTAAAGGGTTACCTCGATGCAAGCTTTGACGCTGATTCAGATGACTCTGAGTCTCAATATGGATACATATTGAAAGTAGGAGCAATTAGCTAGAGTAGCTCCATACAGAGCTTTGTAGACATAGAAATTTGCAAAAATACATAAGGATCTGAATGTGACAGACATGTTGACTAAACTTCTCTCACAAGCAAAACATGATCACTCCTTAATACTCTTTAGGTGTTAATCACATGGCGATGTGAACCAGATTATTGACTCTAGTAAAGTCTTTGGGTGTTGATCACATGGTGATGTGAACTATGGGTGTTAAATCACATAGTGATGTGAACTAGATTATTGACTCTAGTGCAAGTGGGAGACTGAAGGAAATATGCCCTAGAGTCAATAATAAAGTTGTCATTTTATATTATATTTCCTTATTATGATAAAGGTTTATTATTCATGCTAGAAGATAGCGGTTTAGTTAAGGGCCCAAGGCCCAAAGGCGACTTAAGGCCCGTAGAGATAAACCGCCGTATGAACATAACTTGTATTGTAAGGCAAGAGTAGTTAGAGACCGAGCCAGACACTATTTATGAGCCGGCCGGGACTTTGTGAGCCACTGGGCATCAACCTCTGTATATAAAGGGACGACCCGGCGGCGGTTTAGGGCAAGTAACATCATATCGAGAGCTAGCTCAAGCAATTTCGCTCCCTGGTAATGGAGTCATAAGCAATCCCACTCAAAACTGGATCATAGGCTTTTACCTTCACCTAAGGGGCCGAACCAGTATAAACCCTGTGTCCTTTGTCCCGATTAACCCCTTTAAGCTTCCTAGTTGCGATGGCTCCATGACTAAGTCCTTCCACTAGGACATCTGACGTGACAATTCCACGACAGTTGGCGCCCACTGTGGGGCCAGCGCACGGTGGATTTGAGTTCTTGAAGGGCAGCTTCGAAGGGCTCAAGGGATACGCTATGGGCCAGGTGACCAAGAGTCGTCGCGGCAAGCTCTACATCGACGATGCAGGCTAGAGCCCCGACGCAGGCTCAATTGAGTACGGGTACCGGATCCCCTTCGGCGGAATCCACGTCTTCATCGGCAAAATCAGCGAGCAGGGCCCTGAGCCGGACATCTGCACCGACCTCATCGAGATGGCTCAGTGTGCAAGACCCGCCTGGGCTCAGCCTGCTATGAAGCGTGCCTTCATGGGATGCATGCACGGAGGGTAACTTTCTGAAGGATCTATGTCGACCAGTGAAACGGCCATCTACTCTGATGGTGAGTCATCCACGTGTGAGACGGATTCGTTGTATTAATTGCAAGACGGCGGGCTTGGGGGCTGTTCCGATGGCAGTAGTATTCCGGATCTCCTTGAGCCGCCGAGCAGAGTTGGGATCTTAATGGCTGGCACGCAACCCATTAAAAACTCCACAACTGCGGCAACAATAACTTCCGGGTCAGCGGCAGCCGGGGCAGGAGGCCCTGTGTGCCCGCCGGCTCAGGTGCTGATGGATCTCATGGATAAGATGACAGCTCTGTTAACCGGCACGGTCTACCCGGCGGGTCAAGATCAACATGAAGCAGAAGTGGCGCAGTTAAAACAAGATATAGTGCAGGCTTAGGAAGACCTGGCGGCGGAAGATGTCAGGATAATCGCAGAGCGGGCGGCTCTGGACGCTCAGGCTCAGCGGATTCAGTCGCAGGCTTTCCAACTCACGATGGATCAGAACACATCGAATGAGGTCATGAGGAGAAGGTATCATAAGAGTCAGTCTCGTCTGCCTCCCGAATGCTCGGGGCGGGGCCCAGTAACCCGCCGGAGGTAAATCGGGCTGCAACACCTGGGGCTGGGACGCCGTTTCAGCCGCATACGATGGAGCCACCCCGGATGAATACTGCTCCTCCTCAGTATGTACCAACACCACCGGGTCATTATTCTAACCCTTTGGAGAACATGATTGTTGCAGCGGCACGGTTGGTGACTCTCCCGGTGGAGGGCGACCCTCCAATGGCGGTTGAAACTCGCAAGATCAGAGAGCTTCTTCAGACGGCTTTAGCGCAGCAGGAGGCGTACTCATACAGCCGTGACAAGATTCATTCAACCCCTCGTCCAAGCCGGAGCCCGAGTTATAGCAGGCACATGGATTCAGTGGCCGTTTTAAGCAACGCCCAGTGCCGTGACCAGCCATGCGGGCATGACCCGGCGTGTGATGGAGCTCTTAACTTGGTTGATCAGGACAGAATACGTCAATAGGCTGAGCGGGAGGCTCAGCAGGCAGCTCAGCGAGCGGCTTACCAGCCTTTCCCAGTTTATTCGACGACTTCTATTGAGGCAGGCGTTACCACTAGTACCAGAGGTATCCCTTGTCTGGTGCCGGCTCTGCGTAACGAGCGTTTGCCCAAGGATTTCAAAGGGCCTCAAAAGGTGCCTAATTATACGACCGACTTACAACCTGGGGCCTGGATTGAAAGTTATGAGATGGCTATGGAGCTACTAGAGGTCAGCGATGTTGCGATGGCCAAGTACTTCACCATGATGTTGGATGGGACTGCCCGCACTTGGTTGAAGGGGCTTCCCGAGGGAGTCCTGGATTAGGGGGTATCCGGACAGCCGGACTATATACTTTGGCCGGACTATTGGACTATGAAGATACAAGACTCAAGACTTCGTCTCGTGTCCGGATCGGACTCTCCTTTGCGTTGAAGACAAGGTTGGCGATTTGGATGTTAGATCTCGTTCTTTGTAACTGACATTGTGTAACCCTAGCCCCCTCCGGTGTCTATATAAACCGGAGGGTTTAGTCCATAGGACAAGAACAATCAGAATCATAGGCTAGCTCCTAGGGTTTAGCCTCTACGATCTCGTGGTAGATTAACTCTTGTAATACTCATATCATCAAGATCAATCAAGCAGGAAGTAGGGTATTACTCCATCGAGAGGGACTGAACCAGGGTAAAACATCGTGTCCCTGCCTCCTGTTACCATTAGCCTTAGACGCACAGTTCGGGACCCCCTACCCGAGATCCGCTGGTTTTGACACCGACATTGGTGCTTTCATTGAGAGTTCCTCTGTGTCATCGCTACAAGGCTTGATGGCTCGTCTCGTTGTCAAGGACTACATCACCTCTGGGGGAGCCCTGGCGGTAGGCCAAACTCTCTGACTAGGCAGCTTTGTCATGACCGCCCGATCGGCTGCCGCGCCGCTGATGACTTCTCGGGTCATCAAAAACAGCCTCCACGTCAATTCGGAACTCGCCAAACAGATGGATCCAATGGAGCTCTGCTCCCTTAATGAGCTCTTGGATCGCATCGCCGCTCTGGGAGTCACTACAGACTATGATCGGATTGGGTTTAAACCCGATGAAAGGGATATTAAATCCCCACCAGTCACCCATGAGATAGCGGTAGTGGGAGAGCCACACATGGATTATCCCTCTACTTTGAGGACGAACTATGTCCGGATTACCGAGCTCACTGATCCAGATACCTGTTCGCGGGAGGACATGACCCAGACCCTGAACTTAGAATCGGGCAACGGGCCAGAAAAATTGGGCAACATCCCAGAGTCTGAGCTGCCAAGACCGGAAGCTCCTCTGCCCCTAGATATCAGATCGGGTCAAAATTTGGACTTAACTACGCCCACCCACCCAGACTTATGCCATCTTTCCCATATCAGACAAGATCCCCAAGAGATAGTACATCGCTACTGGGCCAGATTCCTCCTTGTGATAAACAGGGTCAAGGACTATCGCAAGGAAGACACAATCTCACTTTTCTGCAAAAATTGCACGAACAAAGGGATCCTTAATGCTATAAGTCGCCGTGACATAGTACACTTTGCTGACTTAGCAGCCATAGTACAAAAGTACTGTGTGATGGAAAGCGCCTGGAAAACCCAAACAGACTTCTGGGATAATCCGGCTCTCACTAAACCCTTCGTCCGAACTAAAAGGGCAAACTCTCGTAAGTTACCCGATCCAATTCCCAAAAAACCAAAGCCCTCTCCAGGGCGTGGAACCGTATTGGAAGAATGGCTTAATGGGCCATGCAAAATTCACAGCACGCCGGATACCACGCCAACGCATAGCCTTAGAGCATGTTGGATACTCCGGCAGGTAGCGAAAAGCGGCGAGGATCTTCTTGTAAACCATAAAGCAGAGCAACATCCCGTTGAAGACAACAATGCGGTACTGACAGTCTTCGAGACTTTCGCCTCAAATAATAGGCGCAAGCGAGCTCATCGAAGTTTCGCTGAAATCTGCCACGTGGCAAAAATAAATCTGCGGAGCAACACTGCTATAACCTTCAGTGCGAGTGACGAACCTCAATTCCAAACAGTCCGCGCACTAGCCGCTTTGGTCCTTAGCCCAATCGTGGACGGCTTCCGACTCACTAAAGTACTCATGGATGGCGGAAGCAGATTAAACCTGATCTATGAAGAAACCCTCAACAAGATGGAAATTGATAAAAGCCGCATTGAGCAAAGCAGCACGACCTTCAGGGGAATCATCCCTAGTCGGGAGGCACGGTGTGCAGGAAAAATCACACTGGATGTGGTATTCGGCACGCTGGAGAACTATAGGTCTGAAGAAATCACGTTCCAAGTGGCCCCGTTCAACAGCGGATACCACGCCCTTTTAGGGCGGGACGCATTCACGAGCTTTCAAGCTATACCCCATTACGGGTACATGAAACTCAAAATGCCCGGACCCAATGGAATCATCACTCTAGCGAGTGATCCGGACGTCGCACTCCGCGCCGAAAATAAAACTGGCGCACTAGCCCTGGAAGCATTATCCGAAGCCCTAGCGGCTGAAAAACTAACAATGCTGCGCGCCACAGTGGACAGAGACGATGTGATACTCGACAAACAACCCAAGTCCACCTCATTCAAGCCCGCGGACAAGATAGTCAAATTCTAGGTCCATCCAATGGACCCCACAAAGACATCTTCCATTGGGACATAGTTGAGCCCCACAATGGACGTTGCACTGCGAGACTTCCTACATGAGAATTGGGACATTTTTGCCTGGCATCCTTCAGACATGCCGGGCATCCCACGCAGGCTGGCCGAACACAACCTCAATATACTGAAAGGATACAAGCCAGTCAAACAGACTCTTAGGCGCTTCTCAGAGCCTAAATGGCAAGCCATGGGATAAGAGGTAGCCAAGCTACTTGAGACCGGACTCATCAGAGATATAAAACATCCGGATTGGCTGGCAAATCTGGTAATGGTACCAAAGAAGGATAAATCCTGGCACCTATGTGTCGATTTCAAAGACCTCAACAAGGTCTTCCCCAAGGATCCCTTCCCCCTCCATCGCATTGACCAAATCATCGACGCCCCGCAGGACACGACTCACTATGTTTCCTCGACGCATACTCCAGATACCATCAAATAAAGCTGGTGGAATCCGACCAAGCCGCAACGGCCTTCATAACGCCATACGGCCCCTTCTGTTTCAACACTATGCCTTTCGGGTTCAAAAATGTCGGCGCAACCTATCAACGTATGATTCAGACATGCCTGGAGAAGCAAATCGGCAAAATAGTGGAGGCATACGTGGACGATGTGGTCATAAAAACAAGACACGTCGAAACTTTAATAGATGACTTGAGACTCATGTTCGACAACCTCCAAACATACGACATCAAGCTCAACCCAGAAAAATGTGTTTTTGGCATACCCTCTAGGAAGTTGCTCGGCTTCATTGTTTCCAATAGAGGAAGCGAAGCAAATCTGGCAAAAATCCGAGCTCTGTCACAGTTGGCTATCCCAACAGACCTCAAGCATATCCAGAAACTAACTGGATGCGTGGCTGCCTTAAGCCGCTTTATCTCCCGATTAGGGGAAAAGGCACTACCTCTTTACCGCCTTCTTCGATGCACCGAACACTTCGAGTGGATGGATGCGGCCACGACCGGACTAGATGAAATAAAGACCCTATTGGCCAGCAACCCAGTCTTGACCGCGCCAAATACTCGCGAACCTATGCTATTATACATAGCTGCAACACATCAGGTTGGAAGCGCAGTGCTCGTCGCCGAACGAGAAGCATACGGATACAAGTTTCCGCTCCAAAATCCGGTATATTACGTGTCCACTGTCCTCACTCCATGCAAATCCCGATACCCACACTATCAAAAGATAGCATACACGGTCTTCATGGCATCCCGAAAGCTCCGACACTACTTTCAAGAGTGTTCGATTACGGTGGCCTCCGAAGTACCACTCAATGACATAGTAAACAAGCGCAACGCCACGGGACGGATTGCTAAATGGGCTATCGAGCTCCTTCCGTTTGACATAACATACAAACCATGGCGGGCCATTAAGTCGGAAGTACTGGCTGACTTTGTTGCTGAATGTACAGAAGCCGAACTCCCTAAAGATTAGGCGCGTACTCCAGTTGGATCATGCACTTCGACAGCTCTAAAATGCTGGCCGGATTGGGAGCGGGTGTAGTCCTGACATCCCCCACCGGAGACACGGTCCAATACGTACTCCAAATATTATACACAGACTCCAACTACGCAGCCGAATACGAGGCTCTATTGCATGGTCATCGGATGGTAGTCTCTATGGGCATTCAACGCCTAGAAGTGCGCGGGACTCAAACCTCACAATATCACAAATAAACGGAGATTTTGATGCTAAGGATCCAAAAATGGCAGCCTACCGTAATGCCGTACTCAAAATGTCAGCTCGGTTCGAGGGGCTCAATTCCACCATGTGGCCCGAGAAAACAATGAAGCGACAGATATCCTCGCCCGCATCGGCGCTAAACGCGACCCCGTCCCACCTAATATATTCTTAGAAAGGCTGTTCAAACCATCCGTGGTATGGGAAGGGGAGTCCGACAACACCAGTCCGGCTCCGAATACAACCCTAGATCCCGAACCATCTGACGTAATCGGGGGCTCCGCCACCGAAATAACACCTTCGGCCCATGAAATCATGGCTGTCATCGCCCCGTGGACCGAGCCCTTCTTGGCCTACCTAAATAGGCAGGAGCTCCCTGAGGACCAAAATGAAGCAAGTTGTATCGTGCGGCGTTCCAAGGCCTACAAAGTCCATGAGGGAGAGATCTATAAGAGAAGTGCCACCGGAGTGCTCCAAAGATGAATCTCCGAAGAGGAAGGGCGGCAGCTCTTGGCTGAAATCCATGCCAGACTCGGCGGGCACCACACTGCGGCTCGGGCACTTGTCAGCAAAGTCTTTCGTACAGGTTTTTATTGGCCGACAGCCCGGGCAGATGCACAGGACCTTGTCCAACATTGTGTCGGTTGCCAGCTCTTCGCCAATCAGAGCCATATGCCCCCTACCGCTCTCCAAACAATCCCCATAACTTGTCCCTCCGCGACCTGGGGGCTGGATATGGTCGGACCTCTTAAAGGGGGAAGCCATAAGAAAAAATACTTATTGTTCATGGTGGACAAGTTCACCAAATGGATTGAAGCCAAACCAGTTAAAACGGCCGAATCCGGACCAGTGATAGACTTCATATAAGGGGTTGTACACCGTTACGGTGTCCCCCACAGCATCATCACTGACAATGGCTCAAACTTCAGAGTCGATGAAGTAAAAACTTGGTGCGGCAACATGGGCATTAAGCTCGATTACACCTTCGTCTATCATACCCAAACAAACGGCCAGGTCAAACGTGCAAGTGGTCTCATCATGAGCGGTATCAAACCCAGACTAGTGCGATCTTTGAAAGAATCGGACACGCACTCGGTCGAGGAGCTCGACTCCGTACTCTTAGGGCTGTGGACCACGCTGAATCGTACCACCGGATATACACCATTTTTTATGGTGTACGGCGCAGAAGCAGTACTACCCTGTGACATAATCCATGACTCACCTCGCGTACGCATGTACGAAGAGAAGGGAGCCAAGCTAGATCGACAGGACAACTTAGATGCCATGGAGGAGGAGCGCGACGTCGCAAAAGCCCGTTCCACATTCTATGAACAGCTGGCTCGAAGGTATCAAAGCAGAGAAGTACGGGCCAAAACTTATAACGTTGGCGAACTCGTTCTACGCCTACCAGAGAAGAAGAAGGACAAGCTCAAACCCAAGTGGGAGGGCGCCTTCATCATTGATAAAGTTCTCACCGTAGGAGCATACCATCTGCGCAATGCATCCGATAATAGACTCGAGCCAAACCCATGGAATGCGGCTAGACTCTGGAGATTCTACGCCTAGTGCCGAACTCAGTGTTCGTCTCCTTACCCCTGCTCTTTCAATTATGTTATCCCTTTTTCTTTTCTCGCCCTTTTTACCTTCTTCACACAAAGTATTAAATATAGTGCGGATGCTCAGATCTCTCCGGCCGCACTATGTGTGCTCACCATACTTGGGGGCTTCCTATACGGAGGCTAAATATAATTACTTTTATGGCTTCCTGCCTACCACATATGCATCCTTTTTCCATATGTGCCTTTTCTTCACCATTATATGCATCGATATGACTTAAGATTTGGCCATGCTGGGTTGCCTGGCTCTTGTGTTTATGCCCTACGTTCCCGTTAATTCGGCTAGGGCATAAGGGGAGCACCTCTGCGATTGTTACTGCCGGTTCAGCCGGGTGTGTACCTCAGACTGGGTGAAGCCGAAAGCTAGCATTCTTAAGGGAATATTCGGTCGGTGAACAAAAGATATTTTTTCCATTTATTACAACGTGAATCCCCAGATGTTCTGTATCATGCGCTTCTGTTCGCAGTTCGGACATGCACATCGATGCATGCGTACCCAGGGAAAGGAACCCCTAACGGAGCTAGTCTCTTTGGAAGATGTTTCTTACTACCCATGTAATATAACATAACTAGTTGGGTATTTGTCTGTTTAAGCACTTATGACCCCTACGCCTGGTTTCCATGCATACCCCGATTTTACATAACTGAGCGGGTATTCGGATACACCCCGGACTGTTGGGTGCGGGGGCTGAAGCGAAAAGGTCCGCCATGACAAATGATTTTTAATCCGACTAGGGACTACATATGTCCATTGAATTACATAGTCACTTGGACTAGCTATATTCTTCCTCTATACCATCCAACAGGCTATCTAGCCTACAATCCCGTTGGGAATACTTTGCGGCTAGCGCTACTTGGCCATACACCAGACTTACGGGAATCTCTTGCCCATCTGGCCCCGCTGGTCCGACTTCGGCCATATGGTTCGGGTCAACCTTGGCATATCGCGTCTTCGCCATGGCCTAGGCTTCCCTTGCACCTTGTCGGCAGGCTGATACCTTCCATGACCGGAAGTGCCGCTGTGCTCCTTTGAGCATATCCACAAGCTCCCCCATGCCTCATGGTAGGGAAGCGGATGGCCACAAGGCCTGGGCAATACCCAGCATCACCTGCCGAGCTCGTCCGTGCAGTTGTGAGAGATATTGCAGCAAATCGCCTGCGGACCCGGGCATCTCCTCTTTAGGATGGCCCGTCAGCATACCTATAGACATAAACTCTTTTAATACGCTTCCTCACCGAACTGTACTGCAGTTCGTTTAAGCACTTACCATATATGTCGCGACGAAGCCTCCTATTCTCCTTCATGGAGTCCGAAAGCTGAGCTGGAACATCTGCTAATTCGACGCCCAGCCGGATGTTGGCATCTTGGAGATTATTTTTCTCCTGCCTAACCTGCGTAAGCACACGCTCGCCAGCCTTTAGCTATCTTTGGAGATGTGACTCACTATCTTTTCCGATCTCCAGATTCTCCCCGGGACTGTCTACAGAATTTTCTGTTAGACTTATAAAGCAAGCCAAATACTAACTGGTATATGTCCTTAAAATTTCTCTATTGAGACAAGTGTTACCAAATGAGGCATTTTGGGATTCCTCTAGTTTGGCAACCGCGGCCCTCAGCTGGGTCTTGCACTCCTCTAGCTCACGAGACAAATGGGTATTCTTCTCTACAAGAGCATGTGCATACAATGATCCTTAAATCAGTTGTTCCAACTGCTTCAAGTCTCAGGGGCTACTGATATACATGCTTATCAAATTTTCTTACCCGTATACCTTTTGCATACTGGTCCGTCGCTCGGGCAAGTCCATCTTGGGCAGCTCGGATGTATGCGTCTCCTGAATTGAAGGCATTCAATGCCTCTTCAGAAAAGATACCATTGCGAAGTATGGCCCGTCGGCGCCGGTGATTCATGGCGCTCTCTACTTCGGAATTTGTGGCGGGGAGCCTATCCGCATCCTCTGTCGGAGGACAGTTCGGCATCGGCCCCGCATTGGCCTCCTCTCTTGAAGCCGGTTCTGGAATCCGGCTGGTGGAGGCATGACCAGCAGGATCTCCGGATATAGTCTAGCGACTACTCTTTCTGCCAGGACACGATGGACGTTGTTACATTTCAAACATGATAATCACAGAGAAGATTTTAACTATACCTCTGCGACGGTGTTTCGACCCTAACCGCCTTCCTCTTGAACCTGCTTGGCCTGGATGCCCTTTGCTGATGAGCCCCCAGGGGCTCGGCGCCGCATTCCGATGGTCGTCTCATTAAAAATACGATATTTGTGCATAAGGCATGGTATAAGGAAGGAATCCTCTTAAGAAGTTAAAGCTTCAGCTTTACTTACACGCGATGCAGGGAGCAGTCCGAGATAATCAGCGATAATAGCCACCAAGGTGCCGTCGCAGCTTGCCTAATAAAATGTCCGGTCGACAAGCTCCACAGATATATCCGGATCTACTTCAAGCCCCGGGTCGAGGGCCCAGCCAGGATCCTCTGGCTGCAGAGAGGGGATGTTGAACTCTTCCAGGGCCTTCGTCAGTTCCTACTTATAAATATCAAGGTAAATGATTGTGATGAAGGGCGCAAGAATGGATAGAGTTGGGTAAAGAGTAATGGCTTACCCAGCTTCGGGAGTTGAACATGGAAAATCCATCCCACGGTTTGATACGGAGGAACTCCTCTTCTTCTCCTTTATATAAATCGGACAGTATTCTCGCCAGAGCAGTGGCGGAGTCCGGACCTTTACGACCGTAGCGGGTGGCATCGTCTCCCCGTTGAAGTTCCACATGGGCTTCCCCCGATATTGAAGTGGCTGCACCCCCCGCATTATGGATATTGATATAACCTCAACTATTGTCAGTCCTGATTGGGATAGTGTCTTTATCCTGCTCATCAGGAAGTGGACTTCTCTGGCATCTTCCTCCTGGGGGCTCCGAGGGCGCCAACTTTGGCGTTTCTTCAGTGGAGCGTTATTAAACTTAGGAAGGCCCGTCCGGATTGGGTACGGAAGGGGAATGTCATCTACATAAAACTACTCCGAGGGCCAGTCTTCAGATGCCTTCTTTGGAGTTCCTGACAGGTATCCGGTCTGGGCGACGCACCATATTTCGGCTTCGCCCACTTGATATATAGATCCCCCCCTAATTACGAGGGACGAGGCAGAATAACTTCTTCCATAACTCGAAGTGAGCCTTGCGGCCCAGGAAAATTCACAAAGGGCAACGTATCCTACGATGTGCAGCACGGAGGCGGTGGTAAAGTTATGCAACTGGAGGCCATAGAACTCCAGGAGCCTGCTGAGGAATGGGTGGATTGGAAACCCGACGCCTCTTAGCAGATATGGGATGAGGCATACTCGCTCCCCTAAGATGGGTTAGGAGATCTCTCCGCTTCTGCCCCGCCATTGTAGGTGGCTAATCCGGCTCGAACGGGGACCATGTACGCCGGTGGAAGAAACCCTTGGGTCTGCAACTCTATTAAACGACTGTGGGGGACAGAACATTTTTCCCAATCACCTGGCTTAGAGCTAAGGGAGCGAGAAAAGGAGCTGCGGCAATCGGCCATGTTGGAATGGTTTTTTCCGGATGCGCTCTGTTGAATGCTTGCTTAAGGGAAGAAGGTGAGATTTGGATCTAAGGATCCCCGTCTCTTCAAATAGACGGTTTGCCTGCAGGGTCGGGTGGCAAATGTAAAAATGCTCCGGCTCCTCGTATTCGCTCGACACGTGGAGATGGCCATTATTGAAGCATAGAAGCCGAGGAATACAACATTGATGGGAAGCCGGACACTGTTCGCTACAACAAGTACTCTGGATTTGGGGGAAGAACCCGCCTTGCAATGCCGAATACAATCTGCACACCGGACTCATCGTCATTGAAGCCTGGTTCAGGGGCTACTGAGGGAGTCCTAGATTAGGGGGTATCCGGACAGCCGGACTGTTGGACTATGAAGATACAAGACTCAAGACTTTGTCCCGTGTCCGGATGGGACTCTCCTTTGCGTGGAAGACAAGCTTGGCGATTCAGATGTTAGATCCCCTTCTTTGTAACCGACTTTGTGTAACCCTAGCCCCCTCTGGTGTCTATATAAACCGGAGGGTTTAGTCCATAGGACCAGAACAATCAGAATCATAGGCTAGCTCCTAGGGTTTAGCCTCTACGTTCTCGTGGTAGATCAACTCTTGTAATACTCATATCATCAAGATCAATCAAGTAGGAAGTAGGGTATTACCTCCATCGAGAGGTCCTGAACCTGGGTAAAACATCGTGTCCCCTGCCTCCTGTTACCATTAGCCTTAGACGCACAGTTCGGGACCCTCTACCCGAGATCCGTCGGATTTAACACCAACACTGCTGCCTAATTCAATCAGTTCATGGGAAGAGTTAATAGCCCGGTTCACTTCAGAATTTCAAGGATACATGCAAGCAACCCATGTCAATTGTGGATTTGACTAATTGCAAGAAAGAGGAGGGTGAGTCCACAACCCATTGGGTGCGCCGGGTCAAAGCCATAATACATTTGTTTGATAAGATGGATGCCGGCTCTGAAGTCTTAATGTTGGAAAAAAATTGCCATTTTGCGCCTCTGAAGATGAAGCTGGGGTGGCTCAAGCGTGATTGTAATGGCATGGGCCAGCTGATGGCGGCTCTAGTCAAGTACGCAGACTCTGATAGTACCAAGGATCCAGAGTCTGATGATGAAAAGACAGGGAAGGGAAAAAAGAATGGCAATGCCAAGGGTCCTCAGCATAACCCGACAAATCAAGGAGGTAATAATAAACATAAGGCTGATGGTAGCTTGGAGTTTGTGGCTAACACCAATGCGCAGGGCAACAATCAACAATGTAAGGGGAGACCACCACCTCGGTCTGGCAGGTCAAGCCCCACACTGGAGCAGTTACTGAATGAGCCCTGTCCAAGGCATGACACTCCGCAGATGCCGGCCACTCACCTATGGAAGGACTGTACGATCATGAAGGCGTTAAATAATTCCAACATGTTCGACGGTAATCATGGGCAGGGCAGCGGCTCAGGCGGCGGTGGTTTTCATGGCCCGGGCGGCGGTTCAAACTCATATTTTCATAACTCTCAGGGTAATCAAGGTGGTTATAATCAACAATCTGGCCAGGGAGGTCAACAACAGCAGCAGGGTGGATACCAGAGTAACCCAAAGCAGCTAAATAGTGGACAATATCATGTGTTTACCACCAGTTTGTGCAAACGGGACCAGAAGATTCATAAGAGGGCTGTGAACGCTATTGAGCCGGTAGTTCCTCGTTATTTGAGATGGTCTGAGCAACCTATTATATGGAGTAGGGAAGATCACCCTCCCCGGGTTGATAATCTGGGTCACTTGGCCTTGGTGGTGGCACCTCAGGTTGGTGGGTATAAATTCACTAAGGTGCTCATGGATGGAGGCAGTAGCAACAACATCCTCTATTATGAGACTTTTCGTCGCATGAGTTTGACTGATAAAAATCTCAAGACTTCCAACACTATTTTTCATGGAGTGGTCCCTGGTAAGTCGGCATACCTAGTGGGTAAGATTGAGCTGGAGGTAGCCTTTGTAGATGAGCATGATTCTAGGGATGAGAAGTTAACCTTTGAAGTGGTCAATATCAAGAGCCCGTATCACGCCCTGTTTGGACGGCCGGCTTATGCCAAGTTCATGGCACGGCTGTGTTATGTTTATTTGCAGCTTAAGATGTCGGTTCATAAGGGCACCATCACAGTGCATGGGAGCCAGAAGATAGCCTTAGAATGTGAGGAAGGCGATGCCTCTTACGCTAAATCTGTTTGTGCAATCGAGGAATTGAAGTTCTATAAGGACAATGTTGACCCGGCGGACATGCCATCTTTGAAGAAGCCAACCATAGAACATGAGCCGGTAATGAAGTTTAAGTCGGCCGATGATACCAAGCTTGTCGATTTTGTTCCAGGCAATTCATCTAAGCAGTTCAGTATCAGTGCCAATCTGGGTCCCAAATAGGAAAGCGCGCTCATCAAGTTCATCTGTGAGAACCGGGACATCTTTGCATGGAAACCTTCTGACATGCCGGGTGTACCGAGAGAACTTGCTGAGCACACTCTCAATATTGATCCAAATATTAAGTTGTTCAAGCAGTTTTTCGGTGGTTCAACGAAGAGAGGAGTAAGGCCATTGGTGAGGAAGTGGCCAGGCTCCTGGCGGCCGGGTTCATTATTGAAGTCTTTCATCCGGAGTGGTTGGCTAACCCGGTGCTGGTGCTTAAGAAGAACGGTACCTGGCGTATGTGTGTGGACTACACAGACTTAAACAAGGCTTGTCCGGTTGATCCCTTTGCTCTCCCATGTATTAATCAAATCATTGATGCTACGGTGGGTTGTGAGCGTTTGAGTTTTTTGGATGCTTATTCTGGTTATCATTAGATCAAGATGGCAGTTAAGGACGAGAAGAAGACGATGTTCATTACTCCATTTGGAGCCTTCTGTATGTGTCTATGCCTTTTGGGCTTAAGAGTGCCCAGGCGACTTACCAGCGCTGTGTGCATAACTGTCTTCATAATCAGATTGGGCGCAACTTTCATGCTTATCTGGATGACATTGTGGTGAAGTCAAGAGATAAGGAGACCTTGATAGATGATCTGAAGGAGACCTTCGATAACCTACGGGTCTACAAGATGAGGCTTAACCCGACCAAGTGTGTTTTTGGTGTGCCTGCAGGCAACCTTTTGGGTTTTCTGGTTTCTAACAGAGGCATTGAGGCTAACCAGGAGAAGATCAAGGAAATCACTTCTTTGGCTAAACCGGCGTGTATCAATGATGTTCAGCGTCTGGCGGGTCGTATTGCTGCTTTAAGCCGGTTCATAAGCCTGTTAGGTGAGAAGGCCATACCGCTGTATCAGATGATGAAAAAGATAGACGATTTCGTCTGGAGTGATGCTGCTAATGCTGCCTTTGAAGATTTTAAGGGACAGCTAGATGAGCCGCCGGTCCTTGCTGCTCCCATTGATAAGGAGCCATTATTGTTGTATGTGGCTGCCAATACAGGTGTTGTTAGTGTGGCCATTGTGGTGGAGTGCAAGAAGGCTAGCAAGGAACATCCGGTTCAACGGTCGGTTTACTACATCAGTGAGGTACTTATTGAGTCCAAGCAACGGTATCCACATTGGCAGAAGCTCATTTATGGGGTGTTTATGGCAAGCCAGAAGCTTAAGCAATATTTTCTTGGTCATCCCATCACTGTGATCAGTTCTACTCCTTTAGGAGATATCATCCAAAACAGAGAGTCCACAGGGCGAGTCGCCAAGTGGGCCATTGAACTTGGGCCTCATGGTTTAAAGTATGTTCCACAAACTGCTATCAAATCTCAAGCACTGGTGGACTTCATTAACGATTGGACAGAGCTGCAGATGCCTGAAGAGAAACCAGACAATACATATTGGACTATTCACTTTGATGGGTCCAAGCAATTGGAGGGCTCGGGGGTTGGAGTTGTTTTAGCTTCCCCTCGAGGTGACAAATTTTGTTACGTGCTATGGTTGATGTTTCCCTGTACTAACAATGCAGCTGAGTATGAAGCCTTGTTCCATGGTCTTCGGATGGCTAAGGAGATGAGCTTAAGCCGGGTAAGGTGCTTTGGCGACTCAGATTTGGTGGCTCAACAAGTTTCAGGCAAGTGGGATTCCAAGGACCCTCTCACGGTGGCTTATCACCACGAAGTTGATGCCATTGCTGGACATTTCAAGGGTTACCAAGTGGAGCACATTGACCACAGAAAGAACGAGGCGGCTGAGGCCTTAAGCCGGCTGGGCTCTCAGCGTAAGCCGGTGCCGCCTAATACTTACTTGGATATTCTCCATAACCCTTCTGTCAAGTTACCTACAGAGGAAGACTTGGTTGTTCCTGACTCGAAAGCACAGTTGGTGGCGGCTCTTCACGTCATCCCAGATTGGGCAGTGCCATACTTGGCTTACATGACCGGGGCGAGTTGCCTGAGGATGAAACTTTGGCCAGGCAGATAACCTGGCGGTCTAAGTCAATGACAATTGCCAATGGCGAGTTGCATCACCACGGTTTCACTGGGGCGTTTCAGCGTTGTGTTTCTCCTAAAGAAGGCCAAGAAATTCTTCGTGAGATTCATGAAGGGGATTATGGCCATCATGCCGGGTCAAAGTCCCTTGTTGCCAAGGCTTTCCGTCATGGATTTTATTGGCTGACGGCTCACGCTAACTCGGAGGATCTGGTCAGTAAATGTGATGGTTGTCAGAAGTTCTCGAGACGTGCCCATGTACCGGCTTAAGAATTGAGGATGATTCCAATTACTTGGCTGTTTGCAGTCTGGGGGCTTGACATGGTTGGGCCTTTCAAAAGGTCCAAGGATAAAAAGACCCACCTCTTGGTGGCGGTTGACAAGTTCACAAAGTGGGTTGAGGCAGAGCTAGATAGCAAGTGTGACGCAGCTACGATGGTTCAATTCATGAAGAAGGTGATATTTCACTTCGGCTTTCCACACAACATTATAACTGACAATGGTACCAATCTGTCTAAAGGCGCCATGGAAGAATTTTGTCAACGTGAGCATATTCGGCTTGATGTTTCATCAGTGGCGCATCCTCAGTCCAATGGTCAAGCTGAGCGAGCCAATCAGGAAATCTTGAAAGCCATCATGCCTCGACTGTTGGTTCCTTTACAACAGATGCCGGGTTGTTGGGTCGAGGAGTTACCCTCTGTGATATGGAGCATCAATACTACTCCTAACAGGTCTACGGGTTACACGCCTTTCTTCATGGTCTACGGAGCAGAGGTGGTTTTACCTAGTGACATCCGTCATGAATCTCCCTGTGTGGCCGCTTACGTTGAACCTGATAACGAACAAGCTCGTCAGGATGCACTTGGCCTGTTGGATGAAAAGTGTGACCTGGTAGCAGCCCGCTCGGTGATTTACCAACAAGACCTGTGCCGCTATCACAATCGCCGGGTTAAGTCCAGAACCATTCAGGAAGGTGATTTGGTGCTCCGGCTCATCTAGGATCAAACTGATGCACATAAGTTATCCCCACCTTGGGAAGGGCCCTTTGTGGTCAGCAAGAACTTGAACAATGGGTCATACTACCTTATCAATGTTCGAGAGCACAAAGACTCACGTAAGTCGGAGGAAGAGACCCGCCGACCATGGAATATCGCTCATCTTTGGCCTTATTACACTTGAGCCACCGGCGCTCATGATGTACATATTTTGATGATGTATATATTATAAATAAAGGAAGACCTCTGTCCTTTTCATCCTCAAAGATCATATGTCTTCATCATTGTCTTTTCAAATGATCACCTGGGGGCTGATCATATTCGAATCTAGCTTAACCCTCTTGGTCCAGCTCATGATCGTATTCGAATCTAGCCATTAAACCTCATGATCACTAGGGGGCTTCCTGTTCAAACATAGGTCGTATTCGAACCAAAGAGAACATAGCTGTCGGTACCCTCTTGATCGGCACTATGCCAAGATCACTAGGGGGCTTCTTGATCGTATTCGAATAATAGCTTAACCCCTTTTGGGTCCGACTTTGATCGTATTCAAATCAGAGTCGTTAAAAAACTCTCAAGGTCATTAGGGGGCTTCCTGTTCAAACATAGGTCGTATTCGAACCAAAGAGAACATAGTTGTCGGTACCCTCTTGATCGGCGCAACGCCAAAGCCACTGGGGGCTACATGATCGTATTCGAATCCTAGCTTAACCCCTTTGGAATAGTTTACTGATCATATTCGAATCAGAATCCTTGAATTTTTTCATTCTATTTGGTTTATGTTTTATTTGAAAGCTTCCTTTGTTTTGATTTGAGACTTTTTTGTTCAAAGATCTAAGTATAAGTATGGTTTAAATTTAACCCGGCTTGATTTTGGATGGTAAGTCGCCAACACATGAGAATCATCGTATCTTTGGAAGTGTTGGTATTCAAAGATTGTGTTATCACCCTTACTATTCGGGCCATATAAACCGGCAGTACAACTCAAAAGATCACAGGTATGATATTATAGTTGTGTTTCAAAATTATATGTCACACATGCTTATATGTGATTCTTTTTCCATATTAATGGTAATATGTTAAGATATTATGACCCACCTTGCGGTAAGCCGCCAAGGGATCTTGTGATCTATTTATGTGTGCAGGACAGTTAAAAGACTTGCTCAAGCATAAGGAAAACAGATGATAAGTATAATACGAGTGACTATAAGATGGCGGCTTAACAATATTGAGCACCAAAAACATGCACGATGGCACGACAAAGCAAAGTTATTTCTACTCTATTACACGACTCATCGAGGCCAAATGATTCACATTGTTTTTCAGCACATCATAGGTATGAGCCGCCATGGCGTATTAATTCT
Organism: Triticum dicoccoides; assembly: GCF_002162155.2. NCBI lineage: Eukaryota > Viridiplantae > Streptophyta > Magnoliopsida > Poales > Poaceae > Triticum > Triticum dicoccoides. The sequence goes on along the minus strand of NC_041393.1, from coordinate 289,596,055 downwards.
TGTGTTGACCTGAAGCAGCCGGGTCAGCCCTCTCCGCTTCTTCGCCCTGTTCCCTTTCCTGGAAGGTTGATGATGACCAGTCAATGCCATTCAAAGCTTCAAATTTAGCTTCATCATCAATTAGTCCGGCCGGGTCAACTTCAGGGGCGAAGGTATGCTTACAGATTGGGGGAATCAGGCTGGTCACTTTATAATGTGGCGTTGGAATTCTTCGGTTCTCCGCGTCATAGCCCGGCTGGTACTTGGTGAGATCCGCTTCATTAGCTATCAGGGTGACCACGAGGCGTATTTCCTTCACACGAGTGGCGAAATCTTCCTATTCGAAGGGAGTGCCATCCTCCTTAAGTCTTGGATAACCAATGGCTATGTCGGCCGGGTCTAACTCTGGTAGCCAAGCTTTAGCCCGGCTCAAGGAAGCCATGGCTCCGGCTCTTGCAGATGACCGCCTCAGTTCATGGAACCATTGGGGTAGCACAGAAAGCTTCCTTAGTACATCTGCAAGGAGGGTGGGAACTTCATTGGACAGGGCCACTGTGGCTAAAGCACGCTGAGATCCGGTGTAGAGTTGTTCCACCAACGTGTAAACCGCCTTCAGCTTTATCAACATGTCTTGGTTAAGATTTGAACTCCTGGGGCCTTCATAAACAATGTCAGATGAGTTAATGACAATTTATATGATCAATATAAAGATTCAAGTATTTAACACTTGCAAGGTGACTTACCGAAGATGGCTGAGACCATCTGAGATACATGGCGTTTTAAACCGAATAATTCGACGGACGCCTCTTCAAGAGCCGCCACTGCCTTCTCAGCTTGATTGATCAAAGCAATCTTTTCATCAGCCCAGGCCTTTTTCTCCATTTCAAAGTCTTTTTTCAGTTTCTCTTGTTCAGATATACTGAATTCAAACTTGGAGTTGGCTCTTTGGGTTTCCGTCTCTTGTTCTTCCAGGCGGTTCTTCAAATCAGATACTTCTGATTCAAGTTGGCTGGTGGTGGCCTGTACAAATACCGGGTCACAATCATGACTATTATCATGCATTATTAAGTCCCAAGCCTTTTGCAAGCAACAACACTTGGCACTTGGGGGCTAATGTCTACCGACGAAATTTACTTAAAGTGGCGGTTCATGAGAGTAAGTCCCAAGCACTTTGCAAGCAAGACTACTTGGCTCTTGGGGGCTAATGCATATTGCTGTTCAAGTTCTTTCAAGTATTTCATTCTATACAACCATATGAAGGACCGGCTCAACCATGCTGATTAAGCCGACCCCTGGGGACTACGGAGTAAGCCGATTTATTACATGTTATCCAAATATATCACTAATGTTACTAAGCTTGTTTTTAAGTCTACATCATATTCATCATAAGCAATAGACTTGGGGGCTGGCATAATAAGGATAACTTAGTACAGAGAAGGGATTGTACCTCAAACTTCTGGCGCATCTGCTTCACCATATCATTTCAACATCACGGCTGCTGTGTACTTGGCTCAGATAGCTAGAAAAAACCTCCCCAATACTCATATGAGTGTAATCAGCCACATCAAGCTTGACCCTGCGACGTTCCGGAAGCTCCCCGGCTCAGCAAAGACGGTTTTGATGATCTCGACATCAGGGTCTTGAGGATCATCCGTCCTGGCCGGGCTAGGAACTTCCGAGTTTTCAGAGCCATCAGCGGCTCGCTCGGCAGGCGGGTCAGCAATTAGCGTTGGCGTGTCATGAGCTGGCTCAGGTGGTGGCTCATGAGTTGAGGTTTCAGGGGCAGCCGTTCCAAGTTCCGGTTCGTTGAAAATCGGCTCTTCGGCCGGCTTGTTCTTCTTTACCTTCTTGCTAGGCTTTGATTTTCCGCTGCATAAAATCAAAAGATCAGTACAAATAAGGAGAATTGAAATGAATACATGATAAGTAAGTCATCGTTACCCTGGAGCGGTCTTGAAAGCCGACAAGTTGGACTGCATTGAGTCGCCGGAGGAAGGAGAAGTTTCTTGATAATTCGAGTTAGAAGAGTTGAGTGGTTGACGAGTGAGACCCAGCAAAGGATAAAAGGGATTTAAATCGGAGGTGACCTTGTTCCGGCGCTTCCTTGGTGTATTCGATAAGCCGGAGGAGAGTTCCGCATCCTTGCTGGTCCAGGTCTGCCTCCGGCTCTCATGAATCTGTCGCTTCAAAGGAAATCGAGGATCTTGATAAGCTAAGGGATGTGAAAATCTTACTTTTTGGGTTACTCTTTGGTTTTTCTGTCTTGGCAAAGGCTCGGAGTGGGAGGAAATGATAGTTACCTCTTCATCCTTGCAATGACTTGTTCCTGTGTCCTCCTGCTGATAATCAGTGTCAATAAGATGGTTAAAAAAGGAGCCAAGAGAGTTAAGGGCTACCTCTAACTCAGATGAATCTTCTAGCTGAAGCAAGTCAGAGGCGGTGGCTTTCTTGCCCTTCTTCCTCGCAGCCTCTTTCCTGGCCGCTCTCTTGGCCTTCCTGGCTTTCTTCGCAGCCTCATGATCATATTTAGCCTTCCAAAATTTATCACCAGCCTGTGAAAATCAGCAAAGGTATGAGTACAGATGAAACATCAAATGATGAAGGTAATTTATTCTGATGGGCGGCGGCTTACCGCTGGAGCCGGGTTAGCTTCACCGAAGGGGATTAAGCCCACCTTACCGCAGTCTGCTAGGCTTTCATTCAGAAGAGATTTGGTCATGTCGTTGATGACGTGGTCAGACACATCATTAGAACTATGCCGCACAGGGTCATCTTTCTTGCCTGTGTACGTGCACATCAAGCCGGGACGGCGGCTCAATGGAATAACCTGCCAGGCGAGTCAAACCTGAACTAAATCAATATGATTTAGCCCATTCCCTAGAAGAGCCTTGATTTTAGCCAGGGTGGGGGCGGGCGTCTTGCGTTCGGTGACTATTATTTTATCAGGAAGTGGGTGTTTGGACTCCGGACACAGGGCACGAAAGCCGGGCACATGATTCTCATCAGCCGGAGAAGTGTCTTGATAATAGAACCATATCTGGTTCCAGTCTTTGGGGTGACTTGGTGGGTTGGCATAAGGAAAAATTATGTCTCTCTGACGTTGGATCGAGACACCTCCAGGTCCCATGCTTTGGCCGTTGGCACACTCATTCTGGCAGTTCAAGTAAAATTAACTCTCTGAAGAGTAGTATGTTGGGTCCTTCTCCAAGATATACTTCACTGAACACTTGAAAATTGCAAATGTTAGACACGGAATTGGGTCCGATGTCTTGAGGACGGAGGTCAAAGAAGTGCAGTACGTCCCTGAAGAATTTTGAGCCGGGTGGTGAAAAACCTCGGTTCATATGGTCAGTGAAAATGATGACCTCCCCCACTTTGGGTTGGGGAATTTCCTCCGCCGGGTCAGGAGCATGATAGGACATCCCTTCCTTCTTCGCACATAGCCGGTCTTCACAAAATCATCAAGCATACTGTCTGTGACAATGGATTTGACCCAGTCGCATGAAGTGGGTGCTTCGGTGCCATTGTGATGAAAGCCTAAGAAAGAGTAAAAAATTCCAATTCAAATTTAAGCCGGAGAAAAACAGTATAGTGCATATTCAAGATGGCGGCTTATAAAGGGGCCTAATGGTATAAGGCTAATTATGTCAGATTATTTAAGCCGCCATGAGCGCCACAAGCAGTTAAGTTATCTAAGCCGCCATGGGCGGTCAAGAGTATCAATTGAGCATTGCCTTTTTAAGCCGGTGATAAGAGTCGCCATGGCTAGGTGGATCTAACAGATACAGTTTTTGTCTAAGTGTTGCATATACAAGTTTCACAGGTTGCAGCAATTATTTTGGATCAAACGGCTGTTCAGAAAAGAAAATATTCTAGACCTAAAAATGTGGTACAGATGAGTTCGTGAGTTCTAATGAGGCTTCTTTGCAAGAAAAAGGGATCTGCTAGTATAAAAAATGGACGCCAAACAACTACCGCATAAGTTCCATACTACTTTTGGATCAAATGAGGCCGCGGTGGAAGAACTACGAAGAAACCATGAAGAACTACGAAGAACACACAGGAACTTGCGAACCCTAATGCAGATCTGAGGTGCGGGAAGGATATGACTTACAGCTGCAGGTCTACTGCGGAGGTTCGCCGCCGTTCACTGGACTGGCTCAGGTTGATGCAGCGGCCGAGGTCGAGGAAGACGAGGTGTGCTGCGGTGGCGGTGGAGCTCGAGTGGTAGTAGGGTTGGGAGAGGAAGAAGAAGAGGAAAGGGGAGAATGAGGAAAGACCTGGCCGGGTCTATTTATAAAGAGAAGACTGATAAGTGGGCGCAAAAAACGAGGAGTCTGAAAACATGGTTATCCAGCTACAAGGACGCCTCGATTCTTGGGATGGTCATTAAGATAAGGATCTGTTGTGATATGTTGGATAAAACGTGCATTAATGATAGATGATGTCATGGCAGGTCACCACAAATCCAAAGGATGACGTCATGGCAGGTTACAATATTTTATACAAGCAAAGAAGCAGAAGATTTTTCTTAAGTGCTGAAGATTGACATGAACCAGTTCAAATCAATCTGGGGCCTAATGTTGGGGATATAAGTATTAGGTATGACCCGCCCACGAGGGCCCGGGTTATACCGATGAAGACTCTTGAAGCCCAAGACAATCCTGAAGACGGCGGTTCAGTTAAGGGCCCAAGGCCCAAAGGCGACTTAAGGCCCGTAGAGATAAACCACCATATGAACATAACTTGTATTGTAAGGAAAGAGTAGTTAGAGACCGAGCCGTATATTGTTTATGAGCCGGCCGGGACTCTGTTAGCCGCTGGGCGTCAACCTCTATATATAAAGGGACGACACAGGGGCGGTTCAGGGCAAGTAACATCAGATCGAGAACTAGGTCAAGCGATTTTGCTCCCTGGTAATCGAGTCATAAGCAATCCCACTCAAAACTAGATCGTAGGCTTTTACCTTCACCATAAGGGGCCGAAGCAGTATAAACCCTGTGTCCTTTGTCCCGACTAACCCCTTTAAGCTTCCTAGTTGCGATGGCTCCACGACTAAGTCCTTCCACTAGAACATCTGACGTGACAATTCCACAACAATATCCCTAGTAAGCCTCTATGAGACTAGCTCGTTGATCCAAGATGGTTAAGGTTTGCTAACCATAGACATGTGTTTTCATTTGATAATGGGGTCACATAATTAGGATAATGATGTGATGGACAAGACCCATCTGTTAGCTAGCACAATGACCGTTCAGTTTATTGCTATTGCTTTCTTCATGTCAAATACATATTCCTTCGACTATCAGATTATGCAACTCCCGGATACCAGACGAATACCTTGTGTGCTATCAAACGTCACAACGTAACTAGGTGATCATAAATATGCTCTACAGGTATCTCCAAAGGTTTTTGTTGAGTTGGCATAGAATGAGATTAGGATTTGTCACTCCGAGTATCGGAGAGGTATCTCTGGGCCCACTCGGTAATACACATCATAAGCTTGCAAGCAAATGACTAAGGAGTTAGTCGCAAGGTGATGTATTACGGAACGAGTAAAGAGACTTGTTGTTAATGAGATTGAACTAGGTATGAAGATACCGATGATTGAATCTCACGCAAGTAACATACCGATGGACAAAGGGAATTACGCATGTTGTCATAACGGTTCGACCGATAATGATCTTTGTAGAATATGTAGGAGCCAATATGGGCATCTAGGTTCCGCTATTGGTTATTGATCGGAGAGGTGTCTCGCTCATGTCTACATAGTTCTCGAACCCGTAGGGTCCACACGCTTAATGTTCGTTGACGATATAGTGTTATATGAGTTATATGTTTTGGTTACGGAATGTTGTTTGGAGTCCGGGATGAGACCACATACATGACAAGGAGTCTAGAAATGGTCGAGAGGTAAATATTGATATATAGAACAATGGTATTTGGACACCAGAAGTGTTTCGGGACTTACTAGGAAGGAATCGGGTCATCGGAAGGGGTTCTAGGCACCCCCCGACAAGTTATGGGCCTTATGGGCCAAAGGAGAGGACAGACCAGCCCACAAGGGGGCTGGTGCGCCTCCTCCCTTGTTTAGACAGCCTAGGGAAGGAAAATGGGGGAGGGCTAGCCCCTCATGCCTTTCCCTCTCATGGGAGAAAGGAAGGGGGGCACCCTCCCCTGCCTTTCCCCGCACTCCAAATAAGGAAAGGGCGGGCGCGACTTCGGAGGGACCCTGTTGGGGATATTACCACTGGGCGTGAACCGGCCTACCTAGGCCGGGTTAACTTCATTAGTACCGTAAAGGTGATTAAGCAGATGAAGGCCCAAGGTCTGTAGTCGGTTTAGAACCTGTAGCCGTAAATCGGCTTGGTATGTAAACTTGTATTGTAAGTTAGGAATAGAGAGAGACCAACCGGGATATGAGTATGAACCGGTGTGGGACTCTGTGGACCGACGGGCGTCACCCGCGTATATAAGGGGACGACCCGGCGGTGGTTCAAGGACAGACAACAACAACTCGAGCCTAGGCGAAGCTTGTTTGCTCCCTAGCCATCGAAACCACATCAATTCCATCACAACTAGACGTAGGCTTTTACCTTCATTGAAGGGGACGAACTAGTATAAACCCTTGTGTCTTTGTGTCCGCTTTAACCCCTTCAAGATTACCCGTAGCGATGGCTCCACGACTAAGTCCTTTCATGAGGACATCTGCCGTGACAAATCCACGACAGTTGGCGCCCACCGTGGGGCTATCGCACGATGGTTTGATGATCTTGGAGGGCAAGCTCAAAGGACTCGAAGGCTATGCTGTGGGCCGGATGACCAAAAGTCGTCGCGGCAAGCTCTACATCGACGATGCAGGATGGGGTCCTGAAGCCGGCTCGATCGAGTACGGGTACCGGGTCCCCTTTGGTGGCATACACGTTTTTATCGGCAAGATTGGTGAGCCTGGGCCTGAGCCGGACATCCGCACCGACCTCGTCGAGACGGCTCAGTGTGCGAGATCTACCCGGGTTAAACCGGCCGTAAAGCGTGCCTTCGTGGGGGTCATCCACGGAGGAGAGCATGGGGACGAGTCAGAACACGGTAGCGAGACCGTCGTCTACTCTGGCGACGAATCCTCAACCGGAGAAACCGAATCATTGTACCAGTTGCAAGACGACCAGGTTAGGGGCTGTTCCGAGGGCGACAGTATTCCGGACCCCCCTGAGCAGATCAACCGGGTTGGAATATTCATGGCCGGTACACAGGCGGCGAATCACTCTTCGACCGCAGCAGCAATGCTCTCCGGATCAGCAGCGGCAGCGGCAGCAGGGGCAGGAGGCCTTGTGCGCCCACCGGTTCAAGTTTTGCCTGACCTGTTTGATGCACTAGCTGTACTGATGGCAGAGGCCAATCCGGTGGATCAGGAGGCCCATGATGCAGAGATTGCAAAAGTGAGAGAGCAGATCGCACAAGCCAAAGCCGACTTGGCAGCAGAGAAGGACAGGATGGCCGCAGAGCGGGCCGCTTTGGACGCCCAGGCCTATAAACTTATGCTCGACCAGAACGCATCACATGAAGTCTTAAAGCGGAAGCACAGATCACGCCTGCCTTTAGGGTTCGACCCTCGAAATCTTTTTCACACTCTGGGAGCGGGAACCAGTAATCCGCCGGGGCACCTGGAGGTAAACCGGGTCGAGGCACCAGGGCCAGCAGCGACGGTCCAACCCCGCCTGATGGAACCCCCTCGGCAGAACATTGTGATTCCTCCGCCGGTCCAGACACCTCCGGGTCATTATTCTAATCCTATGGACAATCTTGTCACAGCCGCTGCATGATTAGAAGCCATCCCGGTCGAAGGAGACTCTCCGCAAGCAATAGTGACGCGCCGGGTTAAGGAACTTCTCCGGACCGCTTTGATTCAACAGGAGGCATATTCATACAGCCGCGATCGGATTCATTCAACACCTCGTCCAAGCCGGAGCTATAGTAGGTGCCTGGATGAACCGGCCATATCAAGCAATGCGCGGGGCCGTGAAGCGGCCCGTGGCAATAACCCGGCCGGTGGTGTTCACGATGCTCAGGATGTAGTAGACCGGGCCCGGGCACGAAGGGAGGCCGAGTTAGCAGCACAAAACGGGGCGGATCAGCTTACACCAGTTCGTCCAACCACCTCTGTCGGGCCAGGGGTCACATCTAGCTTGGGAGTACCCTGTTTAGTCCCCGCTTTACGCAATATACGCCTGCCCAAGGACTTCAAGGGCCCGCACAAGGTGCCGAATTACACTGCTGATTTATCTCCAGAAGCATGGGTAGAGAGTTACGAGATGGCAATGGAGATGCTGGATGTGGATGAGACTGCATGTGCAAAGTACTTCAGCATGATGCTTGAAGGCACAACCTGTACTTGGTTGAAGGGCCTGCCGCCTAATTCTATCAGTTCATGGGCCCAGTTGCGGACCCGGTTTATCCAGAATTTTAAGGATACGTGTAAGCAGCCTAAATCCATAGTAGACTTGGCGGCTTGTGTTCAGGAGGATGGAGAGTCAACAACCCATTGGGTACGCCGCGTTTCTGAAGTCTTGCACTCGTCGGACAGGATCAATGCTGACTCTGCGATCTTAACCCTGGAGGGCAATTGCCGGTTTAAGCCTCTAAAGCAAAAGTTAGGGCGTATGAAGCGGTTCTGTAATGATATGGGAACTCTCATGGCCGCTTTAGTGAAGTATGCTGATTCTGATAGTACCAAGGATCCTGAGACTGACGATGACGAAGCAGGGAAGGGAAAGAAGAATGGCAACTCTAAGGGGCATCAATACAAACCGGCGGGCCATGGAAACAGAGGCAAACGTAAGGAGGATGGCAGCCTGGACTTTGTGGCTAACACTAATGCGCAGGACAAGGGTCAGCGGCGCAGAGGTAAAGCGGCGAATCGTAATGGGGCTCCAAATCCTAACCCGGATCGTTTAAACTATTTGCTGAATTAGCCTTGCCCAAAACACGGAACGAAGGAGGCGCCGGCTAACCACCTTTGGAAGAATTGTTTCATTATGCAGGAATTTAAAAAATCTAATGCCTTTCGGTATGACCGTGGATCAGGTGGTGGCTCAGGATCCGGTTTCCATGGGCCGGGTCACGATGGAGCTTCCGGTTCAGGTTTCAATCAGGGCGGTAATAATGACCAGGATAATCAGAACGGTCAAGGGGGTTACAACCACCAGCAGCAGCAACAGCGGTCGGGTTATCAGAGCCAGCCAAAACAGTTGAACAATGGGCAGTATCACATTTTCACAACTAGCTCGGATAAGCGCGATCGGAAACTTCATAAGCGAGCAGTGAACTCTGTTGAACCGGCCGTACCGCGTTATTTACGCTGGTCACAGCAGCCTATCGTGTGGAGCAGGGAGGATCACCCCCCCGGGTTGACAATCCAGGCCAGTTGGCATTAGTGGTAGACCCTCAGGTGGGAGGTTATAAATTCACCAAGGTACTCATGGATGGAGGGAGCAGTATTAACATCCTGTACTATGAGACATTCCGCCGCATGGGGCTAATCGACAAGGATCTCGGACCGTCTAATACGGTGTTCCATGGTGTGGTGCCTGGCAGGTCAGCATATCCTGTTGGTAAGATAGCCCTGGAGGTGGCTTTTGGGGACGAGCATGATTCCCGATCCGAGACACTAACCTTTGAGGTGGTGAAGATCCGGAGCCCGTATCACGCCTTGTTTGGGCGGCCGGCTTATGCCAAGTTCATGGCACGACCTTGTTATATCTATTTGCAGCTCAAGATGCCGGGTCACAAAGGGACAATAACGGTTCATGGGAGCCGCAAGGTGGATTTGGAATGTGAGGAAGGTGATGCGGCCTATGCGGAGTCGGTTTGTGCCACGGAGGAGTTAAAATATTATAAGGACAATGTTGATCCGGCGGACATGACCCCTTTGAAAAAGCCAACTACGGAGCATGATTCAGATCTGAAGTTCAAATCAGCGGCTGAGACTAAGCTTGTTGATTTCGTGCCTGGCGATTCGTCCAAGCAGTTCACTGTCAGTGCCAATTTGGACCCTAAATAGGAAAGCGCGCTCATCGAGTTCATCCGTGAGAATCGGGACATTTTTGCATGGAAGCCTTCTGACATGCCAGGTGTACCGAGGGAACTCGCTGAGCACACTCTTAATGTGGATCCTAAGTATAAACCGGTAAAGCAATTTCTCCGCCGGTTTAACAAAGAGAGGCGTAAAGCTATTGGGGAGGAGGTAGCCAGGCTCTTAGCAGCTGGTTTTATCGTTGAAGTGTTCCATCCAGAGTGGCTTGCTAACCCGGTGCTGGTTCTTAAGAAAAATGGCACTTGGCGTATGTGTGTGGATTATACGGATCTCAACAAGGCTTGTCCAGCGGACCCTTTTGCCCTCCCCCGCATTGACCAGATTATTGATGCCACGACGGGTTGTGAGCGTTTGAGTTTTTTGGATGCGTATTCTGGGTATCATCAGATCAAAATGGCAGTTAAAGACCAGGAGAAGACGGCGTTTATTACTCCCTTTGGAGCCTTCTGCTATGTATCTATGCCTTTTGGGCTCAAGAGCGCCCAATCCACTTATCAACGGTGTGTATAGAATTGCCTGCATGAACAGATCGGCCGCAATGTGCACGCTTATGTGGATGATATTGTAGTCAAGTCAAGGCAGAAGGAGACGCTGGTTGATGATTTGAAGGAAACCTTTGACAACTTACGGGTTTATAAGATGATGCTTAACCCTGCCAAATGTGTCTTTGATGTTCCGGCAGGCAAGTTGCTGGGCTTTCTTGTGTCCAACAGAGGAATTGAGGCTAATCTGGAGAAGATTACGGCTATCACCTCCCTGGCTAAACCGAAGTGTATCAACGATGTTCAGCGTTTGGCGGGTCGGATCGCTGCACTGAGCCGGTTTATCAGCCGCCTCGGAGAGAAGGCCATCCCTTTATACCAGATGTTGAGAAAGACAGATCAATTCGTCTGGAGTCCAGCTGCTGATGAAGCGTTGGAGGAATTGAAGCGGCAATTAGCCAATCCGCCCGTTCTTGCAGCTCCGGTCGACAAGGAGCCGTTATTATTATATGTAGCAGCCAATGCTCGTGCAGTTAGCGTGGCTATTGTGGTAGAACGCAAGGAGGCAGGCAAGGAATATCCGGTTCAGCGACCGGTTTACTATATCAGCGAGGTGCTTATTGAATCCAAGCAAAGGTATCCGCATTGGCAGAAGCTAGTATATGGAGTTTTCATGGCAAGCCGGAAGCTGAAGCAATATTTCCAAGGGCACCCTATCATAGTGGTCACTTCAGCTCCCTTGGGCGATATCATACAGAACCGGGAGGCGACCGGCCGGATTGCCAAGTGGGCTATAGAACTTGGGCCGCACGGATTGAAGTACGTACCCCGGACGGCGGTGAAGTCTCAAGCACTTGTTGATTTCATCAATGATTGGACAGAGTTGCAAGCACCAGAGGAGAAACCGGAACACACATATTGGACTATCCATTTTGATGGATCCAGGCAATTGGAAGGCTCGGGGGCTGGAGTCGTGTTAACTTCCCCACGAGGTGATAGGTTTTGTTATGTTCTCTGCTTAATGTTCCCTTGTACTAATAATGCAGCTGAGTATGAAGCCTTGCTCCATGGTCTCCGGATGGCTAAGGAGATGAATCTAAGTCGGGTTAAGTGCTTCGGTGACTCGGACCTCGTAGCTCAACAGGTGTCTGGCACTTGGGACTCTAAAGACCCGCTCATGGCTGCATATCGTCGTGAGGTGGATATTGTTGCAGGTCACTTCAAGGGTTATCAGGTGGATCACGTGGATCGTCGAAAAAATGAAGCGGCGGACGCTTTAAGCCAATTGGGCTCTCAGCGTAAACCGGTCCCGCCTAATGTCTTTCTTGATGTGTGGCACAATCCGTCAGTCAAGCTCCTAGGTGAAGCGGATTTGGCTATTCCTGATCCGGAAGCTCAATTGGTGGCAGCCCTGCATGTTATACCGGATTGGACAGTTCCCTATCTTGCGTACATGAACCAGGGAGAGTTTCCAGAGGATGAGACTCTAGCCAGGAAGATAGTCCGGCGATCCAAATCTATGACAATTATCAATGGCGAATTGCATCATTGCAGTGTATTAGGGGCGTTTCAACGCTGCGTCTCCCCTGAGGAAGGTTGTGAAATTTTACGCGAAATCCATGAAGGGGATTGTGGTCATCACGCCGGTTCAAAGTCTCTGGTGGCTAAGACGTTTTGTCACGGGTTTTACTGGTTGACAGCTCATGCTGATGCAGAGGACTTGGTTAAACGGTGTGATGGCTGTCAGAAATTTTCAAGGCGTGCTCATGTGCCGGCTCAAGAATTGAGGATGATTCCAATTACTTGGCCGTTTGCGACTTGGGGGCTGGATATGGTTGGACCTTTTAAAAGGTCCAAGGATAAGAAAACCCACCTTTTGGTGGCAGTTGACAAGTTTACCAAGTGGGTTGAAGCGGAGCCTATCAGCAAGTGCGATGCAGCTACAGCGGTTCAGTTCATTAAAAAAGTGATTTTCCGGTTTGGCTTTCCACACAGTATCATTACTGACAATGGTACCAATTTATCCAAGGGTGCTATGAAGGAATTCTGTGTACGTGAGCACATCAGACTGGACGTATCATCAGTGGCTCAACCCCAGTCCAATGGGCAGGCAGAACGAGCTAATCAAGAGATCTTGCGAGGCATCAAACCCCGGCTTATGGTTCCATTGCAAAGAACACCGGGATGTTGGGTTGAAGAATTACCATCTGTACTATGGAGTATCAACACTACGCCCAACCGATCCACGTGATACACACCGTTTTTTATGGTCTACGGAGCAGAGGCGGTTCTCCCTAGTGATATCCGGCACGATTCGCCTCGTGTGGCGGCTTATGTTGAAGCGGACAATGAGACAGCACGGCAAGATGCTTTGGACCTATTAGATGAGGAGCGTGACATAGCGGTTGCCCGCTCGGAGATTTATCAACAAGATCTTCGTCGCTATCACAGTCGCCGGGTCAGAACCAGAACTTTTCAAGAAGGAGATTTGGTGCTTCGGCTCATCCAAGATCAGACGGATATGCATAAGTTATCCCCACCTTGGGAGGGACCTTTCGTGGTCAGCAAGAATCTGCACAACGGGTCGTACTATCTGATTGATATTCGAGAGCATAAAGACTCACGCACATCAGAGGAGGAGACCAACAGGCCGTGGAATATAGCTCATCTTCGGCCTTACTACACTTGAGCCATCGGCTCTATCTATGTACATATTATGGCAGTGTATATATTATCATTGAAATAATAAAACCGGAGCCTCAGCTAAAGCGGGGTCTCTGTCCTTTCATATCATGCGTGGTTACATGGAGTGGTTCTGTTTTAAAACGGCCTCCGGTTTACCCCTTGAAATTTGCTTTTCAAAATAGCTTTGTGATATCACTTGGGGCCTTGGTCGTGTTCGAACCAACGCGACACCTTTTGATAGGCGAAAGCCACCAGATCACTTGGGGACATGGTCAAGTCTGAACCAGTCACTCCTCTTGATCGGCCTAAGGCCACAAAATCACTTGGGGGCTTGGTCGAATCCGAACCATTGCCACGCCTCTTGATCGACATAATTGCCACGGTTTCATTTGGGGACCTGGCTGACTTGAACCATTGTCACTCCTATTGGGGGCTTGGTCCTATCCGACCATGGTAACACCATCTGATTAGCTCAGTAAAGCATGTTTTTGCAAATGGTTTTTATCATTGCCTTTGCTGCCATATTTCTTTTATGACTATTCTTCAATTTTTTGTTGTGTTTCTTTTGAACCAACAACACTTTTTTACCGGTTCAGCTGACGGAAATCGGCTCATTTGTATTCCGGAGAAATATGCCCGGTTTAACTTTCCTGTTAACATCATGAAGTAGCAGGGGGGCTCATAATGACCCAACACAATTTACAAGGGAGTTGTTTTCTCCCCTTTCATGATCACGGTTTATAAATACTCCGTTTCAAGCCTGGCTAAGCCAACTTCATGCCCAGCGATGGCAGGTATTTTGTATCGCATATTTGATTATATGTTTTGAGTACATTGATATATATATATATCAAGGTTATAAACCGGTTGGCGGTATAACCGCCACCGCAGTTCAAGATTTTCTGATTGCAGGAAATATAATCAAGGATTTCAAGCAAAAGCATCAGTACTTATGCACGAAGGCATATTTCGAGACAGAAGTATTGACTATCCTATTACAAGGCAATGTGGTGCCCAAATAAGATCATTGTTGTTCCGGCGGATCATAATAAAGCAGTTATGTAAACCGGCTTCCGGTTCAAGCTTGCTCATCAAACCGGTCTGATGGTTGTGGGTCGTCCCGCGCTGCTTCAGCTTCCTCATCTCTATCCATTGGCTGGAAATCAACAGTGGACTAGTCGATTCCCATTAAAGCTTGAAAGATAGCTTCTTCATGGATCAGAGAAGACGGTTCAATATCAGGAGCGTAAGTATGCTTACGGATGGGAGGAATCAGATTTTCCGCTTCAGGAGTTGGTGCAGGCACTCGTTTGTTCTGGTCATTGTACTGAGCTTGATAATGTGACAAGTCTGCCTCTTCAGCCAATTCACAAGCCAGAGGGCGTACTGCACGGTTTATTGCCCTCAAATCATCTTCATTGAACTCTGAGCCATCTTCCTTCAAGCTGGGATAGCCTTGAACTGCTTCAACAGGATCGAAATCTGGCACCCAAGCTTTTGCCCGGATCAAGGCATTAATGGCTCCGGTTCGAGCAGCAGATTTCTTTAGTTCTTCAATCCGAGCAAGAAGCATTGACAACCTATTAAGAGTGTCTTGGATTAAGGAAGGTGCCGGATTGTTATGCGATGTAGTGGTGATGATCCGTTGCGCTCCAGTATACAGCTGTTCAATTAAAATGTAGGCAGCCTTTAATTTCTTCCGAACATCTGACCCTAAGTGACCAATGCATGTACCTGTAACAATACAGGAAAGATCACAAACCGGATCTATCATAAGCAGGCCAGAGTTGTCTAAGAAACCAAAAGGAACTTACCAAAGATAGCAGCGGTCATGGAATGTACTTGCCGCTTTACGGCGGTCAGCTCATCTACCACCGGTTTAAGAGCAGCTTCAGCGTTTTCAGCTCTTTTTATTAAATCGGCCTTCTCAGTGGCCCAATCAGTCCGCTCCTTCTCGAACCCTCCTTCAGCTGTTCTGTCACACTCAAAGCGCTGGTTAATTCTTCCCTTGCCTTGTCGGTTTCAGCTTGATGGGGTTTCAAAATTTCCTGCAGATCAGTAATCCGGTTTTCTTTGATCTGCACTTCAGCCTGCATACAGATAGTGCTTGGCTTTCAACAAACGGTACAAGAATTTGAAATACCAACCACATAACAAGTTATATGCTTGATACTTGGGGGCTAATGCACCTTCAATTTTCATCTGTTACTAAATTGCAAAGTCCCAAGCTCAATACAGGTATTCAACTTGGCACATGGGGGCTAAGGGCTATTTGCTCAATTATGTTCTGATGTTAGAATCTTTATTGGAGTCCCGGTTTAACTATACTAAGTTGAGCCGGCCCTTGGGGGCTAAATTGATGAAGTTCAAAGTATTGAGGACTATATTCAAGTCCCGGTTTGAAGAAGATTACAAATCGGCCCTTGGGGGCTAGGAGGATTAATACAGTGGCAGTAATTAAAAGAAAGAAGAAACATAAGGAAGTTACCTCAAATTTATCTCTCATCATCTTTACCATGCCAGCTTCACAGTCACGACTAGTGTATAAACGGTTCAAGTAACCAGAATGAAGATCTCAGGCACTCAGAGCAGCATATGTTTCTAGATCAACATCCCATTTGCCTTTGTTCATGGCAGAGAAATCTTCTTTGACAGTATGCTTAGCTAAAGCGACAGGATTCCCTGGTTCAGAGTGACCTACGCCGGTAATTACAACATCATCATCCTTGGACTCGCCGGTTTGCGTTGGCGCGGTCGGTGTATCGGCAGGCTTTCAACGGCTGCAGGATCTATCAATCCGAACGGAGCTGGCAGGCTGATCAGCAGGGACTGAGGTATCGATAGGCCTTTTATCAATAATGGCATCATCTTGCAACGGAGGATCATTGGGAATATCCTCAGGAACGAATGCTTCAAGATCCGGTGTTTTATCCTGTTCAGGGGCAGTGTCTTCCTTGGCCGCTTTATTCAGGCGGGCTTTCTTGCTTGGTTTAGGTTTAGCCTTGGAAGAGAAACAAAGAGTCAAGGAACAACATCAGTTATAACATGGTATACCGGAAGCATATATTCAGTCTAGCTTACCCAAGAACTGTTTTCAGTGGTGGCAGCTGAGTGGCCGACGATTCACCAGAGGAAGAATGGGAAGTACCCTGATAATCGGAGTCGGACGGATCAAGAGGTTGACGGATGAAACCCGCTTTAGGAGGTAAATTAATAAAAAGGTCGGAGACCTCGGAGCGACGTTTTCGAACAGGATTGTTTGGTAAACTGGCGAAGGTAACTACCTGGCCGCTGTGCTGGGTTGTGCAGAGAGCTTCATGTTGCTGAGTCTTCATGAGAAATTTGGGATCCAAGTAAGCAAGAGGATGAGAAATTTTAATTTTCCGGTTTGCCTGGCGAAATTTTGGCAAAGGCAAAGGATCTGAATTGGAAGAGAGAATAGTTACCTCAGCGACATCAGCATTACTGGCTTCAGCGTCGTCCTAACAAGTATCATTATCAATAAGGCGTGTAAAAAGTAACCTAGTGAATCTAGTTCTACCTCAGGGTCCGAGTTACCCACATCATCATCAACAGCCGCGTCAGATGAAGCAGTGGTTTTCCTCTTCTTGGTAGGCTTCTTGACAACCTTGGTCTTTAGCCGGGTTGGCCGTTCTGTTTTCTCCGGTTTATCTTGTGGAAGCTTCTTGCTCCAAAACGGATTATCACCCTGGTTAAGCAGCAATTGATGTCAGACAGAGATAGCAATAACAGGTTCAGTAAAAAGTATAATTAAAATCTTACAACTGGCGGTTTGTTGGTAGCACAGAAAGGGTCCAGGCCGGTTTGAGCGCAGAGGTGCTCCGGTTCGTTTAGCATTTTCTTCACAGCCTCTGTGACTTCATCATCGGAGAGCTGAATGTTCGTGTGTCGGAGTGGGTCATCAATGCTACCAGTATACTTGCACATTAAACCAGAGCGCCGGCTGAGAGGCAGTATGCTCCATGATATCCAACAGCGTGCGAGATCGACTCCTGTTAAACCGTTAGCCATGAAGGCTCGGAGTTTGGATAATTGCGGAGCGTATTTACTCCTCTCCTTGGCACTTAACCTTTGTGGGAAGGGGTGTGTATTGCTGAGCCGCTCTGGACGAAAGCCAGGCAAGGGATTTTCATCATCAGGGGAAGTATCTTTGCAGTAAAACCATGTTGCATTCCACTCCTTGGGGTGACTGTGCAGTTTGGCATGAGGATAAGTGATTTCTTTCCTTTTCTGAATTGCCATACCGCCCAATTCGGTATTGGGACCATCAGTGAATTCTGTGTGGCGGTTTAAGTGGAAGCAGTCTCTGAACAATTCAACTGTGGGTTTCTCTTGAAGGTATACCTCACAAAGCACTTGGAAGTGACATAAGTTGGTAACAGAATTGAGGCCAATATCTTGCGGGCGGAGTTGAAAATTGGCTAACACATCCCGGTAAAGTTTAGAGCCAGGCGGTTTGAAGCCCCAGGCTAAGTGATCCGCAAAGATCACAACCTCTCCCTCTTGAGGTGTGGGAGGACATTCATTGCCAGGAACCCTCCAGTGGATAGTCTCTTTGCTGTCTAAAGCGCCGATCGAAACTAAATCATCCAGCTGAGTTTCTGTGACGCAAGAAGGAACCCAGTTGCACTCATATACTTGTTTGGCCATGATGAGATCTACAAGAAATAAGTGATTCCGGTTCAAGAATGCGCTGGTATGAACAATGTTAAACCGGAGGCAGTACCATTAAACCGGACTTTTATGCAGTGGCATCATATGGCTATAGAAGTCTGGCGGTTCAACAAGGGGACTAATGGTATATACCGGTTTATTAACTTTTTCTATACTAAGTTAAACCGCCTGATCTAAACATTGAAAGCAATTGAGGCTGCGGATGGCTAAGTATGCAGAAACAGGTTTCACAAGGTCCTATTGTAGTAATGGATCTGAAGCAAGTTTAGAAAAACAGAAATATTCAGAAGATTAAAGCAGAACGGAAGTGAATCAATGGGCAGGTATGTAGATGAGATCTATGGACTTGAGTGTGAAACTACAGGTGGGTGCTAAGAAGCTACTGCTGGTCAGAGCAAGGTTTCACAGATATGTTCAGAAATCTAGGTGCGAGTACAAACAAGTGATGAACACGGCAAGAACATGAAACCCTAGAGTAGATCTATGATAAGAAGAACAGAAGGCTTACCTGAGCTGAAGAAGACGCGGAAGGCTACCGCAGTGCTCTGGTGCGCTCAGGTTGATGCAGCGGCCCAGGACGGTGCAGAGGTCAATGGCGGCAGCGGAGCTCCGAGGCTGACGACGCGAGGAAGACGAAGGGAAAGAGACGAAGGGGAAAAGGAAATGACCCTTCGGTCCTATTTATAAGGCAAAGGACATATGTCAGGCGTGCAAATCCAGGAGGCGCAAGATTCGGAAGTAGAGCTGCTGCCTTGGGTATCGCAGATCTATTAATAAAAGAAGGCGTCATAAATGTTAACTTCATGATGACGTCATGCCGGTTTACAGTAACCAGAGATGATGACGACATGGCGGTTTACCAATTACCAGAAGATGTTGAAGACAAAGATTTTTGTGAAGGATTGACATGAACCAGTTCAAATCAATCCGGGGCCTAATGTTGGGGATATTACCACTGGGCGTGAACCGGCCTACCTGGGCCGGGTTAACTTCATTAGTACCGTAAAGGTGATTAAGCAGATGAAGGCCCAAGGCCTGTAGTCGGTTTAGAACCTGTAGCCGTAAACCGGCTTGGTATGTAAACTTGTATTGTAAGTTAGGAATAGAGAGAGACCAACCGGGATATGAGTATGAACCGGTGTGGGACTCTATGGACCGACGGGCGTCACCCGCGTATATAAGGGGACGACCCGGCGGCGGTTCAAGGACAGACAACAACAACTCGAGCCTAGGCGAAGCTTGTTTGCTCCCTAGCCATCGAAACCACATCAATTCCATCACAACTAGACGTAGGCTTTTACCTTCATTGAAGGGGCCGAACTAGTATAAACCCTTGTGTCTTTGTGTCCGCTTTAACCCCTTCAAGATTACCCGTAGCGATGGCTCCACGACTAAGTCCTTTCATGAGGACATCTGTCGTGACAAATCCATGACAGACCCCAAGTTGGATTCCTCCTACTTGGGTGCCTCCTTTGGCTAATCCTCCTTCCCTCCCACCTATATATATGTGGGAGGGGGGTGCCTAGCATACAACAGACAATCGCCTAGCCGTGTGCGGTGCCCCCCCTCCACCGTTTACACCCCCGTTCATATTTTCGTAGTGCTTATCCAAAGCCCTGCGGAGATAGCTTCACCATCACCATCACCACACCATCGTGATGCCGGAACTCATCCACTACCTCGCCGTCTTGCTGGATCAAGAAGACGTAGGACGTTACCGAGCTGAACGTGTGTAGAACGCGGATGTGCCGTACGTCGGTATTTGATCAGTTTGGAGCGCGAAGAAGTTCGACTACATCAACCACGTTGTTAAACGCTTCAGCTTACGGTCTACGAGGGTACATAGACACACTCTCCCCTCTCTTTGCTATGCATATCCTTGATAGATCTTGCATGTGCATAGATTTTTTTTCCATGCAACGTT
Source organism: Triticum dicoccoides (assembly GCF_002162155.2). Lineage (NCBI taxonomy): Eukaryota > Viridiplantae > Streptophyta > Magnoliopsida > Poales > Poaceae > Triticum > Triticum dicoccoides. Next base: position 289,576,200 of record NC_041393.1, on the reverse strand, counting down.
TCCCAACACATACCAACCCTCGGGTGGCAGGCTTTGTTGGTTGACCCAGATGTTGGAGGAGTCCGATTCTGCAAGTCCTAATTGACGGTGGCAGCGACATCAACATCATTTAGCAACACACTGGAGGCAATGGGCATCCCGATGTGCCAGCTCAGCAAGAGCAGGAAGCAGTTCCATGGGGTAATCCTCGGGAAGAAAGCCAAATCACTCGGACAGATCGCCCCCGACACCGTATTCAGCGATGAGAAGAACTTTTGGAAGGAAAGCTTACTTTCAAGGTGGTAGACTTCTGAAGTGCTTACCACGCTATCCTGGGTAGGCCTGCCTACGCATGTTTCATGGACCGTACGTATTGCGTGTATCTTAAGCTTAAGATGCTAGGGCCGAAGGGTGTGATCACTATCACGGGCAATTAGAAGTTGGCCGAAGAATGTCTCTAGAAGGGCTCCTAGCTCGCTGACAAGCAGATGACAATGACAGAATTAGATGAGTACAAGAAAGCGATGGATTGAAGTGACCTGCTCAAGTCCAAAAAGGTTACTGTGGAATCCGCTTTCCAATCGGGCGGAGAGACGAAGCTAGTGCACATTCATCCTAAGGATTCAAATGCGGCCCCAACCAACATCTCCACCACCCTTGATAGCAAATAGGAAGGCGTGCTCATCCAGTTCCTCCGTGAGAACTGGGACATCTTCGCATCGAAGCCTTCTGACATACCAGCTATTATCAGGGAACTGGCTGAGCATAGACTCCATGTTGACTCGAAGATGAAGCCTATCAAAGAGCACCTTCGACAATCTTCCACAGAGAAGTGCAAAGAAATCAACAAGGAGATAGCGTGGCTCTTAGCTGCCGAATTCATCCGAGAGGTATACCACTCCGAGTGGCTCGCCAACATCGTCATGGTACCGAAGAAGAATAACTCCCTCCGGATGTGCATCAATTTTAAGCACATCAATCGAGCCTGCCCGAATGATCACTTCCCTCTCCCTCACATTGATCAGATGCTAGATTCTATTGCTGGGTGTGAGCGGTTATCTTTCTGGATGCGTACTCTGGGTACCACCAGATCCGAATGTACAGTCCTGATGAAATCAAAACATCGTTCATCACCCCATTCAGGTGTTTTTGCTATATCACTATGCCATTTGGGTTGAAAAATGATGGGGCCAGGTTTTAGCGCATGATTCAGAAGTGCTTATGGAAGTAGATCAGTTGGAACATGGAGGCTTATATGGATGACATCATGATCAAGTACAGGAAAGGTTCCGACCTCCTGACTAGACTCCTGAAGCACATGATACGTTCCAGGATCTCAAAGCCATGCTTTCCACCCAGCTGGTGCTAGCTGCTCTAAGCAGCAAAGAGCCATTGCTCTTATTCATCACGGCCACGAGCCAAGTTGTTAGCATGATACTCACTATGGAGCGGGAAGAACAAAGGCAAGACCTTCAAGCTCCAACGAACAGTCTACTACATCTTCGAAGTCCTGACCCCTTCCAAGCAAAGGTATCCGCATTATCAGAACCTAGTATATGGGATCTATTTGACTGCGAAGAAGGTGGCACATTACTTCCAAGAGCACCTAGTCAACATGATAAGTGATTCCCCTCTGTCTGAGATCATGCACAATAGAGATGCCATGGGCCGAGTGGCATAGTGGGCCATCGAGCTCCTTCCGTTGGATATCAAGTTCGAGTCCAAGAAAGCCATCAAGTCACAAGCCCTCGTGGATTTTCTTGCCAAGTGGATTGAACAAGAGCAACTCATCCCGAGTCTCCCTGAGCATTGGACGATGTTCTTCGACGGCTCGAAAATGCTGCACGGCTCCGGAGCCAGAGTGGTTTTGTTGTCCCCTAAAGTCCACCGAGTCAGTATGTGCTTCAGATTTAATTTGACTCCTCCAACAACGAAGCCGAGTACGAAGCTCTCCTATACGGGCTGCAGATGGCAATTTCCCTCGAAATTCACTGACTGATGGTCTACGGTGACTCGGACCTAGTGATAAACCAAGTCATGAAGGAATGGGATATCCAAAGTCCAGCGATGACTAGCAATTGCAATGCCATCAGGAAGCTGGAGAAACACTTTGAGGGATTGGAGCTCCATCACATGCCACGGATCAAGAACCAAGCAGCTAATGATCTGGCCAAGATGGGCTCCACTAGGAAGACGGTACCCAAGAATGTGTTCCTAGAACACCTGCACTCGCCAACGATCAAGGAAGACCCTTTCATGGAAGATCCCCCTGTCGGTGTCAAAACCGGCGGATCTCGGGTAGGGGGTCCCGAACTGTGCGTCTAAGGCTAATGGTAACAGGAGGCAGGGGACACGATGTTTACCCAGGTTCGGGCCCTCTCTATGGAGGTAATACCCTACTTCCTGCTTGATTGATCTTGATGATATGAGTATTACAAAAGTTGATCTACCATGAGATCGTAGAGGCTAAACCCTAGAAGCTAGCCTATGATTATGATTGTTCCTGTCCTACGGACCAAACCCTCCGGTTTATATAGACACCGGAGGGGGATAGGGTTACAGAGTCGGTTACAGAGAAGGAAATCTACATATCCGAATTGCCAAGCTTGCCTTCCACGCAAAGGAGAGTCCCACCCGGACACGGGACGAAGTCTTCAATCTTGTATCTTCATAGTCCAACAGTCCAGCACAAGTATATAGTACGGCTGTCCGAGGACCCCCTAATCCAGGATTCCCTCAGTAGCCCCTGAACTAGGAATCAATGACGATGAGTCCAACACGCAGATTGTCTTCGGCATTGCAAGGCGAGTTCCTTCTCCGAATACTCCATAGAAGATTTTGAACACAAGGATCGTCTCCGGCTCCGCAAAACAAATTCCACATACCACCGTAGAGAGAATAATATTCCACAAATCTAATCTGCCGACAACTTTTCATAGCGCGACATCACGCCACAGCCCGATCATTATTCGAACCGTTTTCTCAACCTGCTGCTGCACATATTGCGAGGCGGTTTCATTGGCACGTCGTGTCCCCTTATCACGGGATTCTCATCAATACGGGTGTGGGTAACCCAACCGTGCCATCAACATGGCGCTTGGGGAATAAGTTAGTTTACAGGGCAAGTGGGGAGACGCATGGTTTCTACCGTCTTTATAAAGAGATAAGGATTCCCTTTTTTCACCCACGCCTTCTTCTTTATCTTCTCATCAATTCTCCCTCGCTCGAGCTCCAGCGCCCAAGTTCTCACCTTGTCCACAAAGCCATTCCAAGCATGTCTGGAGCGGGAGGCAAGTGGATTGCCACCTCCGTTAAGGAGGAGGACATCACGAAGCTCCGGGAGGCCGAATACCTGTCTGTGAACATGGCGCACCGGCTTCCGGCTGAAGAGCAAATCGTCCCTACCCCGAAACCCTAGGAGAGGGTAGTGTTCCTCTCTCACTTCGTCCGCGGACTAGGATTCCCCCTACACCCATTCGTCCACGGACTTATGTTCTATTACGGGCTGGACTTCCATGATTTGGCCCCCAATTTCATCCTCAACATCTCGGCGTTCATCGTCGTGTGCGAGGCCTTCCTCCGCATTACGCCCCACTTCGGCCTATGGCTGAAGACCTTCAACATGAAGCCGAAGGTGGTGGTTGGCCAGCAAGCAGAGTGCAGAGGCGCCATGGTGGGCAAGATGCCCAATGTCACTTGGCCTGAAGGCTCCTTTGTGGAGACCGTGAAGGGGTGGAAATCGGGGTGGTTCTACATCACCGAGCCGCGTGACACCAACTGGGCGGCGATCCCTGAATTTCGATCCGGCATCCCCATGCGGCTCACCTCCTAGAAAGAGAAGGGCTTAGCCTGGGGATCATCGGTGGAGCTGACCGGACTTCAGACCTGTGTCAACAAATATGTTAAGCAAGAAAATCAAGCTTGTCAACATGGTCCAGGTCATGCTCTTCTGCTGGATCCTTCCGTGTCAGAGACAGGCTTATAATATGTGGGAGTTCGACCCGGCCGAACACCAGATGCTGTGAGAGCTCTTCGACACGACACACAAAGACGTTTGGAAGGTGCTGTTCAGGGCCACCGAGGTACCACCACCCATAGCCGAAGATCGCCGTCTCAGCGCCAAGCGCCCTGTCAATCCGGTAAGTTTTTATATTTTGCAAGATGTGCCTTTCCCCAGCATGTTCGCGGGAGGAATCTAAGCCTCCATGCCAATTTAATAGGACTGGGTGGCGATAGCGGAGCGGATTGACTGTCCAGCTCCACTACCCGAAGATCCAGCATCGCCTCTCTTAACGAAGATGCTGTTTCCGGCGCCCTATAAGGTGCTGAAGAAGAAGGCCAAGAAAAGGCCGCGGGGACCAGGAAAGGTCTCCGGTGCAAGGTTGTAGTGGACTCATTGTCCGAAGACACCAAGGCACGCTCCTACAACAAAGTCGAGGAGGAGGAAGAAGAAATCCTCCCCCCCCAACCGGGGGGGGGGGGAGAAGAAAAGGAAGGCCGCCCTGTCTGGGGAGGCCGAGGGGCCCAAGAAGGGAAAGACCTTCCTTCCAGACCACTCCACCACAGCCACTTGCAGCAGCGAGGAGTGGCTGCACAGGGACAAGCCCCTAGCTAAGTCGTAAGTATCCGGACACTATAATACTTCTGGTATGTTTTGATTTATTGCTTCTTATCATGCCGAACATGCATATGCAGTCCAGCCAAGTCCCACATCGGGGTATCCTCCTCGGATGGGTCTTTGGGCCAGTCGGCGATGAATAACAATTCACTCCCGACGAGCACCTCCCCCCGGCCCACGGACGACACTGAGGTGTTGTCTCAAAGGATACCAGACCAAGGGGAGATAGTTCTGGAGACGCCCCCAGGCGAAATCCCAGTCACCGGGCATATGGGGGAAGGCCCCCATGGACTCCGATAACGGGGGCCGCAACAAGTCAGGCCCCCAGCCGGATACTGCACCAGAACCCCCAGTGGTTCCGGATTCTAGCAGGCAGCCTCTCACTAAGGGGGGGGGGAGGGGCGAGCCCCCTATGCCGATGACCTCTGTCCATCCAGAGGCATCAGACAACTTGCTGGAAGCGCTTCACGGCGCTTCCATTAACAAAGAGCACCGCACCATCATGAGTGCGGTGATCGAGAAGGTCCGGTCCGCCAAAAGCGGATTGACCGAAGCCTGCACCAGCCTCCTAACGGGCCTTGAGGTAAGTAATAAAATTGTAAGAAAATATCACAATATAGACAGTAGCCCCTGATGCTTTGTTTTGTATTCGGAAAGAAAGGCCGAACAGAGGATCAAATAACATCCGCATGAGTCTAACAGAAAATGTCCATGTGAATAAGCAGGCATCACTGTTGGCCGCTGCCACTCGTACAGCGGAGGTCTCCGTACTGAAGCAGGACCTGGAGCGGACCGAAGGAGAGCTCGGCCTCGTGAAGAGGCAGCTCGAGGAGAACAAAGGTACGTAATACCCCATCTGTATATTGATAAAGGAAAAATGGTTTGAGCTCATAGGAGTGTCATGAAATTTAATAGGGGCCACGACAAAAGTGGCCGCCGTTAAGAAGGCACTAATCGAGGCCAAAGACAAAGTGGCCAAGGAGCGCACCGAGTGCGAGAAGCAAGAGGCCCGTGTCGATGATGTCCAGCAAGAGCTCCAGGATTTCGTCAAAAAATACGAGTCCTTGGAGCGCGACTCTAAGACGCGAGAGTCTGAGCTTGCTGAGGCCCTCCAAAGCGCGCGAGACGCGAAAGCCGAAGCCCAAAGGGCCCTCCAGGAGATTCAGGCAGCCAAGAAGATAGCGGCGGGTAAGGCATTCATTTTGCAAAGCAAGCATGTGAAGGAGACTTTCCTTTTACTTACCCGAATTCGGAGCTCTCCAGGAGCGTTCGCTGATCTGCCGCACAGCATATCGGATGCCGCGGAGTTCTACTGGGCCGAAGAAGGGAGATCGACGGAGAAGTTGTTCTGGTCTCAATATATTGGGACCGAACATCTGATGCCCTGGAGCGACCAGCTGAAGCAACTGGTCGAATTGCACAAGGCGGCCGAACTGGCCATGAAGGACCTTATAGTCTGGCTGTGGCCTGCCGAGCCCTTGCCCAGCAGCTACTTCGGCCTCGTGAAATGGCTTGTAAATTTCTGCCTGTGACTTGAAGTCATAAAGCGGTCAGTTTGCATTGAAGGTGCGTGCATGGCCTTCACCCACGTGAAAGTGCACTAGGTGAAGATGGATGCCGAGAAGCTAGTGACGGAGGGGCCGCGAAGGGCAAGGAGCACCGCCACCCCCAAAAGTATTACGACAGTGTCCTGAAGGGCGCCCGCCTTGTGGCGGAGGAATGTGCTAAGGATGTAATATTTGAGTGAATGTACTCATTTGATCCTGTAATATGAAAACAAGTCCATTTGCGCTATATAACGCTTGTTGATTTAAAATTTTACCTCTCTGTGGCTGTTTATAAAATCTGAGATTTGGGTAGTCGTCGGCTTCTGCCCCCATGTAACTAGTAACGGGGTGTTCGGGATAAATCTAAACACTCTTTATCCAAGTTTTTGGTCCTTAAAGGAGGTGTTTAGCGCAACGAACAAGGCAATCGGACTATATAGCTTTATCACTCTCACTTAGCCATAGAAGTCTATAATATTAAATTTTGGCGTAGCCCCTGGTATTTGGAAGGCCGAACTTGGGGCGCTATACACACCTAAATCGGACAAGGCCGATTCCTCGCCCGAAGCGGAAACAATCTTTAAGGATTTGAGACCTCTCGAACAGTGACCAGCTCTCGCCGCATCATGACAGTCAGTTTCCGGCTTTCTCTACTGAGGTGCTCGTCCGAAAGAACCGGGACACAATCGCAGTAGTTCTCCCTGTGCCACTTTAGCTGATGTAGTAGAACGTAAGGCAGCAAAACATGGGAGCCGGGCAAACCCAACCACTGACCCAAGACATGATTCAGAGCTGATGCATATAGTGTTATAAGTTTGGGGTGCCGCACTGTCGAAAGTGTTCGGACTTTTCTTGCCATGTTGTGGGGTACACTGAAGCCCCTGGCGAGCTGAACGTACCAAAATGTACGGGTGCAATTTGTAACAAGTAAGCAATAAAGGAAAAAAGATAAAGAAATGTAATAATAAGCTGATGCTGTATGTTATTTTCCATTGTTATTTGAATAATACATCGAGGCGTATGTACACAAGTAGTGCGATAAGCGAAATATGACTATTTGACATGTCCTTAACCAAGAGCGAGCTGCGTGTGGGTATGTAAAATAGGTATAGCGATCGTTATCAGATACCACCTGGGGATTCCCTTGTACGTCAAAGCTTCTTGCCTCCTTGGTGTTTCCGTCCCATGATGGGTCCGATAATCAAATTATCGGAAGAGCCTTAAGAAGAGAAGGACCTGAAAGAAAGAAAAGGGTGAAGGTGTACGGGTCCTAGGGCGGTTGAGCCGTATTGTGGACCACATTGTAGCCGTGCCTCCACCTATGCCCATGGTATTTTAAGTGTGTAGTTATGTACGTGTGGCACAAATTTCACCGCTTGACAGGGACTAGGACGGAGGCCGAATTGCTAGGCGAGCTCTGGATGTGCCAGCTGATCTTGTTTGCAGAGTACTTCGGACAGAAGGCTGCTCTGTACTTCTGCTGCGTGGGCTGCAGTGTGCTCTTTTGTATGGAGGGAGCGCTCTGTGTTTCCATTGACTGTTATAACCCCGCGAGGTCCTGGCATCTTGAGCTTGAGGTATGCATAATGCGGTACCGCATTGAATCTGGAGAATGCGGTTCGTCCGAGCAGTGGGTGATAGCCACCGCGGAAGGGGACGATATCGAAGATTAACTCCTTGCTTCGGAAGTTGTCCCGTGATCCGAAGACTACTTCCAGTGTGATTGAGCCCGTGCAACATGCCTCTACACCTGGTATGACACCTTTAAAGGTGGTTTTAGTGGGTTTGATCCTTGAGGGATTGATGCCCATTTTGCGCACTGTATCCTGATAGAGCAGGTTCAGCCTGCTGCCACCGTCCATAAGGACTCGTGTGAGGTGGAATCCGTCAATGATGGGGTCGAGGACCAATGCGGCCGAGCCACCATGACGAATGCTGGTTGGATGGTCCCTGCGATCGAAAGTGATCGGACAAGAAGACCATGGGTTGAACTTTGGTGCGACTGGCTCCATCGCGTAGTCCCTTAGTGCACGCTTCTGTTCCTGCTTGGGGATATGGGTTGCGTATATCATATTTACCATTTTTACTTGGGGAGGAATTTTTTTTCTGTCCTCCTATGTTCGGCAACCGGGGCTCCTTGTCGTCATCACTATGCGGCCCCTTTTCCTTGTTCTCGGTATTAAACATGCCGGCCTATTCGAACACCCAACATTCTCTGTTGGTGTGGTTGGCTGGTTTATAGGGGGTGCCGTGGATTTGACATGAGCGATCGAGTATGCGGTCCAAACTGGACAGGTCTAGATTGTTTATTTTAAATGCCTTTTTCCGCTCACCAGGTTTAGAGCCACTGAACCCAGCATTGACGGCCGTGTCTTCGGCATTATCGCCATTATTGCGACGCTTGTGTCTGTTGAGTCGAGGCTTGCCGTTGCTGTCTCTGGCATCTGCGGTGCCGGGATTTCTTGATGTGCTATTACTACGGGCCAGCCAACTATCCTCGCCCGCACAATAGCGGGTCATGAGTGTCGTGAGGGCTGCCATGGACTTCGGCTTCTCTTGGCCGAGGTGTCGAACAAGCCACTCATCATGGATGTTATGCTTAAAGGCTGCTAGGGCTTCGGCATCCGGACAGTCGATAATTTGGTTCTTTTCAGATAGGAACCGAGTCCAGAATTTCCTGGCTGACTCTCCGGGCTGTTGGGTTATGTGACTTAAGTCGTCAGCGTCCGGTAGTCGCTCATAAGTGCCCTAGAAGTTGTTGTCGGATTTTGGGTTCCGGCAGACCCTTGAGGTTCGAACTCTTGGGTGCGCGCGAAGATCTCCCCCCTACCAACTCACGTCTCGAAGCCTCGCAAGGAATCTAGGCTAGAAAGAAGATCACACAAGGGACACGAGGTTTATACTGGTTTAGGCCACCATTGTGGTATAATACCCTACTCCAGTGTGTGGTGTGGTGGATTGCCTCAGGGGCTGATGATGAACAATACAAAGGAGGAACAGCCTCACGAGAGGTGTTCTTGAGCTGGTGCGATGAACTGCTTGGGTGAGTTCAGTCGCCTCTATCCCTCTCTTGTCTACCCGAAATCTCTCTCGCGTCTATCCAAAGTCCCCCCTACTATGTGGTGGCTAGCTCTATTTATAGAGGCCCTGGGCCTCTTCCCCAAATAATGAGCGGGAAGGGCGCCAACAATTGGCCATTTTGAAGGGGAACATCTAGTACAATTATCCTGACTAAAGTTGTTCTGCGACTGCGAAAGACTCTGACGGTGATGCCGTCTTGGGCTCCACGGTGACCTCCATCCCGCCGTTCCGCTGGTCTTGGTCTTGTTGCACCAGAACGGTAACCTTTGCCTGATGCCTTGGCCTGTGCTTGCCCCCTTTGCATCGAAGGGGAAACAAGGACACTGCAGAGGCCGGCGCCCGCCTGGTGCCCGCCTGGTCTCGATGGTCATGTCTTGCGTCACGGGCACCTCGCGAGGTACCCTGCCTTGATCTCTCCGCCTCCCCGTGAGCCCGCCTGATGAGGCTGCTCTTGAGGAAGCTTTCCGTCGTCCACCCCGCGAGGCTTGGCCCCTCATGAGGGTCTTGAGCTTGAGCTGATGAAGCTGGGCTGTACTAGGCATCCGCTTGAGCCATGCTGCAGGCTGCAGGCAGGCAAGTCTGGGGACCCTAGTTCCCAAAACGCCGACAGTAGCCCCCGGGCCAAAGGTGCGCCCGTACTTGGCTTAGCAGAGAAGCAAAGGGGCAAGTGCGAAGCGCCGCAGGCCCCAATAGCCTGCGGCCTTGGGCGCCGCGTGGTGGTTGATTGGACGTGGGCATCTCCGCTTCACCATGATGCCTCGGCAACTGCATGACTTGACAAGTCCCTGCATGCAAAAACGGGTCATGATTACCTGAGATCATGGTGGCCGACAGTTGCCCTCCTCCGGACTATAAGTACGGGCGGGCGAGAGCCCTCGTTGTTCATTCCTTCCTGCCACTCCCTTCCTTGTTCTTCCTCGCCCTTGCTCCACCTTACGCCAATGGCGCCGATCCGCTGGTTTTCTGCAGAAGAGAAGGGAAAGACCCCCCGAGAGGGTCCCGACCCTCTTCCACCAAAGAAGCGGGCTATCCCCGGCCGCCACGACTTGGTCGCTTGGCCGTGGTTGTCGCGGCCCTGGTATGAGCGGTCGCTGCCTGGGTTTCCACTGCCCTTTACGCCCGAGTCGAGGGCCCCGGAGAAGAAGCCACTGAGCAACATCGCCGACGCAGCAGGCGACGCCGGCGAGTCATGGCAGTACGCGTCGTCACCCCTGGAGTCCATGCCGAGGGCTCTTCTCGTGAGCTTGTGCTTCACGCCGCCATGCCTCCTCGATCTTGGATTCGCCTTCCTCCCTCCTTCGCCTTCGAGATGCCGCCGAGTGGGTCTCTGGAGCTCTGGCTGCAGCATGCTGGCTGCAGCACCCTTGCGACCGGGGCCGAGGTTGCAGTTGTCGCCCCAGGCAAGGTCTTCATGACCCGTGGCTGGGGCGAGATCGCCCGGGTCTGCCGGACAAGTGGTGCCCTAGTAATTCATCTCGAATACGACGGTGCCTCCTTGATGCTCTTCAAGGTCTTCGACGTGGATGGGCGCCGGCTGGAATATTGCCCCGAGAAAGGCGGGCGGGGCTCCGGCGCGGCGAGGGCCTGGCCGGCCAACCGCCTCCCCAGCAGCTCCTCAAGCAGCAGCGGAGGAGCCAGAGGGTTCAGCGACTCCGCCAAGCTTCACGCGACTCCGGAGACAAGCGACGATAGCTACGAGCCCTCGAGCTCGCGTCGCGCCCAGAGCAGGGCGGCTGCATCAGGCTGTCGGTGCTGTTGATCTGGATGGGGTTGGCGCCGGCGCCTGATGCCCCACTGTTGATGATGGCGTCTCCTGCAGAGGCGCGCGTGGTTATCGCTCCTTAGCACCTTTTGTTCCCTGCGAGGAATCGAAATGACACCCCACGGGGGTATGTAAGGTGCCTGCCATGTCTTTTGTGAATTGTACATCCCTATCATGAATTGATGCGAGAGGCATGCTCTGCCCCGGCTCAGCTCCCCCTTTCTTTCCTCACAAGGGCTTGGTGCTCTACGCCGACAGGTCCTGGTCCCCAGGCAGGCTTCAGCCGTCACTGGTATGCCAGGTCGCGATGCCATGGTCAAGGCTAGGAGGTGAGCGGCCCAAGGTCCAGTAAGAGCCGATGAGTTGTGATGCTCAGGAGGTCCCCTTTAGCTCTCAAGCAGCCTCCGCTAGGCGAGAAAGGCAGGCAACGTTGCCATGACAGAGCTGTAGTAGGCGAGGGTTTAGCGTCGAGTCGATCTAGCTTTTGCGTGACTTATCTTGTAGGTTTGGAGTAATTCTTCAGCGAGGTGCCGGGCCTGCGTGGCGGCAGCTGGGGTGTTGATGGGTTAGGTCCTCGTGAGCTTCTTCCCTCTTCCCCTAACTTTCCTTCATGCTCTATGTCCTCAGGTCCCGGCCCTCGAGCGAGCTCAGCCACCGCTGGTATGACAGGTCGCGATGCCGTGGGTCAAGGCCAGGGGGTGAGGGCTGGAGAGCCAGTAAGGGCCCATGAGTCGCGATGCTCAGGTGCCCCCCTTTTAACGCGCGAGCGGATCGTGCCGGAGAGAGGGACAGAGAGCTCGTGACGCCCCCAACGTTACTCCTGAAGCGGGTCCTGCATACCAATCACGAGGGAAAACAAGGTCTGCCGTTACGGTTGCCAGCCAACCATTGGTTGCTCCGAGGGGGTGATTGCGGCACTGAGGGCCTGGTGAGGTGGTGCTATGCGGGGCCGCCGCGGCCAGAGCTCGGCCACTTAGATTTTTCGGTGTTGCAGGGACGGACCCATGCACAAGCGACGTGCGAGAATGAGCGGCTCCAAAGGTAGGTGTCAATAGAGAAGGTGATTATCTCAAGTAGGCCAATCATGAAGGAGCAAATCCATTTAGATAGATGCAGAAAAAGAAAACGCTACTGGGTCAGGCCCGAGCGGCTTGGGGATGATGCAGCCCGAGGGGCGCCCCCAGCAAGGTAAGCAAAGAACATAAGCAAAACAGATACATGCCGCAGGGACGGACCCACGCGGCCTGGGAATGATGCAGCCCCGGGGGCGCTCCCAGCTGAAAATGGAACTTTGAAAGATGTCACCTGATACCGTCAGAGATGAAGGAATGCTGAAGTAGCGGACAACGCGCGGTGAGGAAGCCGATCCTCACGAGCTCCCGGGACCAGTAGCCTCGGGAGGCTCCGGGGGCGCAGGCTCATCCTCGAGGACCATCTCCATCTCTGCCAGGACCGCGCGATGCCTGACCTCCTGAGCCTCCAGAATGCTCCTCAGCAGACGCTGATGAGCAGCAGCTGCGTTCGGCAGGCCGAGAGGCATGCGAACGTAGCTGTGAGGTGGACCCTCGCAACGCCCCACGCGCGAGGGCCAGAGGCGCTCCTGAGACGCTGCTCGGTTGAGCCCTGGCACGTTGATGCAGACGCGCAGCCCACCATCCTCGCCTAGATGGGGGGCTACGGCGGGTATGCGGCGGCTTCCGTGCATGACTCTTGACTCCTGTAGCTCCTGAGTGTTTCTTGCGATGAACTCCTGAGGGTTTGGCCCTCCTTGCCTCATACCTTCCTGAGGGAAACGTGCTTTGAAGCACGCCTCCTGGTGGTGCCCGAGTGCCTCCCTCGTGACCTTGCAAAGTCGGTGGCCCTCCATGAGAGAGCCCCCGAGCCTTGCCCGAGGGGGGCACCGGGCGCGCCTTCCTATGCAACAGAGGGTGGCGCCCCTTGAACGGGCACGGATCCTGACGCAACGCCTCTGGAGGTGCCTACCTCCTGATGGTTTTGGCCAGGTGACGTCTTCTTCTTCTTAGGGACCGCGTCGGGAAGGTTCCTACTCCTGTGATCTGGGTCTTCAATCGACGCGGCCTAGAAGGCGCACTCGAGGGAGCACACCGCATCTTTCTCTTCGCAGGGGACCGTGATGACCCCACCGCTTCCTGGCATCTTGAGGACATTGTAGCCATGGTGAGTCACTACCATGAACTTGTCCAGGGCTTGGTACCCGAGGATGGCATTGTATGACAGGCGAATGTGGGCGACGTCGAAGTCAATGAGCTCAGTGAGGTAGTTGTTGCGCTGCGCAAAGGAGACAAGAAGGCGAACCTGCCCTATCAGAACAGTGGAACCATCAGTGACTCCTAAGAAGGTCTTGGTTGCTTGAAGCTGATCATATGTCACTTGGAGATTGTTGAACGTCTCGACGGACAGGACGTTGAGTCCTGCTCCGCCATCGATGAGGGTCCTGGTGACCTGCACATTGCTGATGACTGGGGAACAGAGCATTGGGAGGACCCCAGCTATAGTTGCGCACTTGAGTTGATCCGCTGAGCTAAACGTGATGGCACATGTGGACCACCTGAGAGGGCGTGTGGCCTCAAGCTTGGGGAGGACAGCATTCACTTCGCGAGCAAATTGCTTGAAGATGCACTGAGAGGCTGGGGCTTGAGCTCCGCACAGGATGCAAGCGATTGCGTGTGGCTCCAGGAAGCCCCCAACCCCCTCATCCTGTTGTTGGTCTTCATTCCTCCTCGGTGGTGGTGACAGAGGAGGGAGGCCTGCGTTGCCTTGCGGGCGATCCTCACAAGGCTGATCCCTCCAACCTCCCTCACGAGGCTGGTCCTGCCAGCGGTCCTCGCGAGGTCGGTCACGCCACCCTTGTCAAGGGCCACGGTCTTCCCATCATCCTCCACCTCTTCCTCCTCCTCGGCCATAGCCCCGATCGTTGCACTCGGGGCGTCGGCCGATACGTCCATCTCGCACAGCCCTGAGCTCTTGGCATTCGTTGGTGTTGTGGGTGTGGAGGTCGTGGTACACACAGTACCGGCTACCCTTGGATGACTCCGGCTGATCCCTGCCTCTCTTGGTGTCTGGCTCCGCTGCGAGCACAGCCGCTCCTTTACGCTTCACGTCCTTGGCCTTGGGCTTCTTATCTTCCGAATCAGCAGCCGGAAGCTCGAGGAGGGAGAGGCGCCCTTCCTTAGCCCTGACGCACTTGGTCGCCAAGTTGAACAGCTCCAGAGATGTGCACAAGTCCTCATGGATTGCCACCTCCTCTTTCATCTTCACGTCACACACGCCATTGGAGAAGGATGAGATGATGGCTTCCTCAGTCACCCTGGGGATCTTGAGGCGGGCGTTGTTGAAGCGCTGGATGTACTTTTGCAGGGTCTCTCCTGGCTGTTGCTTGATGCGGCGCAGGTCACTCATGGCCGGGGGCCGGTCGCGAGTGGCTTGGAAGTTGGCGATGAAGCGAGTGTGCATCTCGTCCCAAGAGGAGATCGTGCTGGGAGGCAAGTTTAGGAGCCAAGTGCGGGCGCCATCCTTGAGCGCCATGGGAAACCAGTTTGCCATGACCTTTTCGTCCCTGTTGGCCGCCTCGATGCCCAGCTCGTAGAGCTGTAGGAATTCCACGGGGTCGACAGTACCATCGTAGCGAGGAGGCAGATTTGGCTTGAACTTGACCGGCCAGGCCACATTGCCCAGCTCGGCCGTGAAGGCGCGGCAGCCCGCAGTGGCTACAGGGGGACTTTGGTGACGAAGGGCTTGATCTTGAAGGTCTCCGCGCGCTACCGCCAGCAGCAACGCGTGGTCTTGGTGCGCTGGAGCAGGAGCGCGGTCGTGGCGTGCTGGTGCTGGGAGCACATGAACACCTTCTTGAGGGCGAGGGACCTCTTGGCAGTTCTTTTCTTGTTGCGCGGGCGCTGGACGCGGTGGGTCTCGTCCAGGGGCCGCGCGACTTGGAGCCAGGGCGCCTTCTTGAGGAGGAGGCAGCGGAGGTGCCTCCAGAGCCGCGTTGCCTGCGCAGGGCGGATGGCGATGCGGCGAGAGGGATGGCGCAGGGGAGCCCCCTGCGGCGCTGACGAGCTCGGTGATGCGAGCGAACCACTCGTCGTAGAGGTCGTCAACGGGGCGGTAGTGCAGGAGATCATGTGCCAGGAGCAACGCGGCGTGCGCGTCTGCGGGAGCACGACGAGCATGCGACGACGAGCCTGCTGGAGTCAGCGACGGGGTGGCGGTGCGGCCTTCCCGCGACACCGAGGGATGCAGCGAGTACGCCTCCTGCTCGTTCCCCGCCGGGCCGATGGTGGCGTGGGCGGCAGGCGACGGGGAACGACGGGGAGGCCCGCCGACGGGGGCCGTCTGGGTAACATGGGCCGCGAGAGCAGCCCGACGCTCGGCGCGGGCTTGGCGAGCATCAGACATGGGCGCGACGGACGATGAAGCGCGAGGCGGTGGAAGAAGGATTCCGGCGCACCCCTACCTGGCGCTTCAAATGTCGGATTTCGGGTTCCGGGAGACCCTTGAGGTTCGAACTCTGGGGTGCGCGCGAAGATCTCTCCCCTACCAACTCACGTCTCGAAGCCTCGCAATGAATCTAGGCTAGAAAGAAGATCACACAAGGGACATGAGGTTTATACTGGTTCAGGCCACCCCTGTGGTGTAATACCCTACTCCAGTGTGTGGTGTGGTGGATTGCCTCAGGGGCTGATGATGAACAATACAAAGGAGGAACAACCTGATGTGAGGTGTTCTTGAGCTGGTGCGATGAACTGCTTGGGTGAGTTCAGTCGCCTCTCTCCCTCTCTTGTCTACCCGCAATCTCTCTCTAGTCTGTCCAAAGTCCCCGCTACTATGTGGTGGCTAGCTCTATTTACAGAGGCCATGGGCCTCTTCCCCAAATAATGAGCGGGAAGGGCGCCAACAATTGGCCATTTTGAAGGGGAACATATAGTACACTTATCCTGACTAAAGTTGGTCTGCGACTGCCAAAGACTCTGACGGTGACGCCATCTTGGCTCCACGGTGACCTCCATCCTGCCATTCCGCTGGTCTTGTTCTTGCACCGAAACGGTAACCTTTGCCTGATGCCTTGGCCTGTGCTTGCCCCCTTTGCACCGAAGGGGAAACAAGGACACTGCGTAGGCCAGCTCCCACCTGGCGCCCGCCTGGTCTCGATCGTCATGACTTGCGTCACGGGCACCTCGCGAGATACCATGCCTTGATCTCTCCGCCTCCTCATGAGACCGCCTGATGAAGCTCCTCCTGAGGAAGCTTTCCATCATCCGCCCCGCGAGGCTTGGCCCCTCGTGAGGGTCTTGAGCTTGAGCTGATAAAGCTAGGCTGTACTGGGCCTCCGCTTGAGCCACGCCACAGGCCGCAGGCAGGTAAGTCTGGGGACCCCCATTCCCAGAATACCGACAGTTGTCAAGGAATGCGTCTTCCAGGTTCTCCCAACTACCAATGGAGTTTGCCGGCAGGCTATTCAGCCAATGTCGGGCCGGTCCCTTCAGTTTTAGTGGGAGGTACTTGATGGCATGTAGATCATCGCCGCGTGCCATGTGAATGTGGAGAAGGAAGTCTTCAATCCATACCGCTGGGTCTGTTATCCCATCATATGATTCGATGTTCATGGGTTTAAACCCTTCTGGGTACTCATGCTCCATTACTTCGTCAGTGAAGCATAGGGGGTGTGCGGAGCCTCTATGCCGGGCTTCATCATGACATAGTTCGAATGAGTTAGGTCGGGTGTATTCGGCCCGGCCGGATTTGTATTTAGTGTACCCGGCATGGTGATCATCGTCACGCGTTGGGGCGCCCCCCCCGTGATCCGTAGATCGATTTTGACTATCCTGCTTTCTTTTCCAACACGTCTCGCAGGTCCTGCGTGTAGCCCCAGGCCTTCGTGTTTTTGTTTGATTGGCGACGGGGTGCGTGCTGGTAATCAAGCTGATATGCCGCTTTGTCTCGACCACGGGGTGGCCGGTCAGCCGCATCCTGCGCTGGTAGCGTAGGCTCTAGTGCCTCCTCCTCAAATTGAGGTAACAACCTATGCTTTGGGAAACTTTTGGTTGGGCGCTCGAGTCCATATTCCTCGGCTGCCAAGCCTCAGTCCATCTATCAGTTAGTAGATCTTGATCATCTTGAAGCTGCTGCTACTTTTTCTTCAGGCTTTTTGCAGTGGCTATAAGCTGACGCTTGAAGCGCTCCTGCTTGACGGGGTCCTCAGGCATGATGAATTCTTCATCGCCGAGGCTCACCTCGTCTTCGGAGAGTAGCATGTAATAGTCATCCTTCGAGTCTCCATCCATTGCCTGTTTATCAGGGCTAACTTGCCCATCCTCCCGTCCGGCTTGCTCTAAGCTTGGCTGGGCGGGATTGTTTTCGTCTTCGGCACCATCCGGAATGCTATTGTCTCTTGTGCCGGTATCGCCATTTTTGCTATGGCGTGGCTTTGAGCGGCGCCGCCGGTGCTTAGATTGCTTCGCGAGGGGATTATCCGTCGTTGCCTCATCGCCATTGCTTTCTTTGGGCATGTCCACCATATATATATATCATATGATGAGGTGGTTGTCCAGCGCCCTGTGGGCTGTGATTCCTGTTCTTCTCCGGCATCGTCATCCATACTGTCGATGTCTTCGGAGTCGGAATCAAGCATGTTGGTTAAGTCATCGACAGTGGCTATCAGGTGGGTGGTCGGTGGGAGGCAAATTTCTTCATCGTCCGCTTCCCACTCCAGCCGGGCATAGTTCAGCCAAGAGTCTCCAGCCAGGGAGAGAGACTTCAATGAATTTAGCACGTCGCCCAAGGGTGAGTGCTGAAAGATATCCGCAGAGGTAAACTCCATGATCGGTGCCCCATCAGGTTCAATGGGCACGGATGCGTGTGGCTCAGAGCCTATGCCCGGAGACGAGTCCGAGGGTCCGATTACACATACCTCATTGGAGGTGAAGTCTGTGTTCGGCTCTATCATTGCTGAGTGTGCGGCCTCCATGGCGGGGTCCATCGACCCGTCCTCGGATGGCACGATCTGCTCCGGATTGAGAATCGAGGCAGCTGCAGGTGTGATCTCCCAAACACCATCCGATGGCAGACCTAAGTCATGCTCATCATGCTCGAATCCGTCAAAGATCAAGTCTCCACAGATGTCGGCCGTGTAGTGCAGGCTTCCAAACCCGACCTGATGACCAGGGGCGTAGCTATCGATCTGTTCAAGATGGCCAAGCGAGTTGGCCCGCACCGTGAAGCTGCCGAATACAAAAATCATTCCGGGGAGGAAAACCTCATCCTGGATCGCATCGTTGTGGATAACTGAAGGAGCCATCAAGCCTTATGGTGATGACACAGTGGAACTCTCAATGAAAGCACCAATGTCGGCGTCAAAACCAGCGGATCTCGGGTAGGGGGTCCTGAACTGTGCATCTAAGGCTAATGGTAACAGGAGGCAGGGGACACAATGTTTACCCAGGTTCGGGCCCTCACTATGGAGGTAATACCCTACTTCCTGCTTGATTGATCTTGATGATATGAGTATTACAAGAGTTGATCTACCACGAGATCGTAGAGGCTAAACCCTAGAAGCTAGCCTATGATTATGATTGTTCCTGTCTTACGGACCAAACCCTCCGGTTTATATAGACACCGGAGGAGGCTAGGATTACACACAGTCGGTTACAGAGAAGGAAATTTACATATCCGAATTGCCAAGCTTGCCTTCCACCAAAAGGAGAGTCCCACCCGGACACATGAAGAAGTCTTCAATCTTGTATCTTCATAGTCCAACAGTCCGACACAAGTATATAGTACGGCTGTCCGAGGACCCCCTAATCTAGGACTCCCTCACCCCCACAACCAATCGGTCCCTTCAATCCGACTGAAGTGGACATTCCTGCGGTGATCGACCAAGTCCAAGAGATCCTTGTTATCACTCCCGAGTGGACTGAACCATATATGGCATATCTGCTTACGCAGGAACTCCAGAAGATGAATCTAAGGCCTGTCAGATCGTCTGTCGATCTAAAGCCTTCACTGTCATGGGAGATCAGTTGTACAAGAAAAGCACCATCGGGGTCAGTCGACGATGCATACCACCGGAGGAAGAGCAACAAATGTTGTAAGATATTCACTTGGGAACATGTGGACACCATGCATCCTCACGGCCACTAGTTGCCAAAGCATTCAGAGTCGGGTTCTATTGGCCCATGCCAACGAGGCTGCCTGAGATATAGTAGATCAATGTGTCGGGTGCCAATTCTACGTGAATTAGTCCCACAAGCCAGTGTCCGCTCTGAAGACTGTTCTCCTCACTTGGCCACCGTCTAGGGACTCGACATGGTTGGCCCATTCCAGACTAGGGGCGAGTGGTTTCACGCACATGTTGGTGGCGATCGATAAGTTCACCAAGTGGATTGAAGCAAAGCCGATAAATAAGCTGGACTCAGCCACAACCATTCAGTTCATCAAAGAGATAATCTTCAGATTCGGAGTCCCCCACAGAATCATCACCAACAGCGGATCTAACTTTGACTCGGACGAGTTCCATGATTTTTGCTACACCAAAGACACTCGGGTTGATTACGCCTCCATTGCGCACCCGCGATCGAATTGGCAAGCTGAGCAGGCAAACGGACTGATACTCCAAGGGTTGAAGCCTCGCCTCGTGCGTGACCTAATGCGCGCAGTAGGGGCCTGGTTAGCCGAGCTATCGCTAGTCCTCTGGGGCCTGCGGACGACCCCGAACCGGCCCACCAATCGCACCCCATTCTTCATGGTGTACGGGTCAGAAGCAGTTTTATCGAGTGACTTGCTTCACAATTCTCCCCGAGTGGATCTTTTCTCGGAAGCTGAAGCCAAAGAAGCAAGGCAGGATGGCCTCGATCTCTTGGAGGGGGAGCATGAGTTGGTGCTTATAAGATCGACGTTGTACCAACAAGACTTGGGCAGCTACCATGACAGGCACGTTAGAGGGCGCGCCTTTCAGGAAGGAACCTGGTCCTCTGAGTGGATCAACAGAAGCCCCACAAACTAACACCCCCTTGGGAAGGGCCATTTGCCATTTTGAAGGTCCTGCATAATGGAGCATCCAGACTCTACAACTTCACCAAAGAAACAGAAAAGGCTAGAGCTTGGAATGTGTACCTGCTCCACAAGTTTTATACTTAAAATAAAATTTATCCTTTGTAATAGTATGTCCGAATGAACTTAGATAAATGTAAGTCTTGCTTTTCCCATATATTGTCTAGTTCAGCCTACAACTGCGTTTTCACTCAGGTGACTAACCGCGTTCGAAAACTAACACATCCCTAGTGGGTAGGAGAGAGCTTAGCTGTGAACTAGGCTTCGCCTAAGTTAAAAAAGTAATGTGAGTGAGGATCTGATCCACACTTGGGGGCTTAGCTGTGAACCAGCTTTTGCCTAAGTTAAAAACTAATCTAAGTGAGGATCTGCTCCACACTTGGGGGCTTAGCTGCGAACCAGCTTTCGCCTAAGTTAAAAATAATATGAGTGAAGATTTTCTCCACACTCGGGGGCTTAGCTACCAACCAGCTTTCGCCTAAGTTAAAAAATAATATGAGGGAGGATCTGCTCCACACTCGGGGGCATATCTGCGAACTAGTTTTCCCCTAAGTTAAAAAATAATCCGAGAGATGATCTAATCCATGCTCGGGGGCTTAGCTGTGAACTAGCTGTTGCCTAAGTTAAATATAATCCGAGTGAGCATCTGCTCCACACTCGGGGGCTTAGCTATGAACCAACTTTCGCCTAAGTTAAAAAATAATCTGAGTAAGGATCTGCTCCACACTCGAGGGCTTAGTTGTGAACTAGCTTCCGCCTAAGCTAAAAATAATCTAAGTGAGGACCTGCTCTACACTTGGAGGCTTAGCTGCGCACTAGCTTTCGTCTAAGTTAAAAATAATCCGAGTGGGGGTCTTCTCCGCACTTGAGGGCTTAGCTGCGAACCAGCTTTGGCCTAAGTTAAAAAGTAACCCGAGTGATGATCTGCTCCACATTCAGGGGCTTAGCTATGAACCAGCTTTCGCCTAAGATAAAAATAACTTGAGTGGGGATCTGCTCCACACTCGGGAGCTTAGCTGCGAATCAACCTTCGCCTAAGTTTAAAATAATCCGAGTGGGGATCTGCTCCACACTCGGAGCTTAGCTGCAAAACAGCCTTTGCCTAAATTAAAAATAATCCAAGTGAGGATCTGCTGCACAC